>NW_015539832.1:489419-494869 GCF_001515605.1 Sinocyclocheilus anshuiensis | reverse complement strand
AAATTTTTTTTTTTTTTTTTTGCCAGAACCAGCATTTTATATGGATTGTTTAAATGCATATTCTCAGATTAGAGAATATAGCATTTTATTTTGCATTAAAGTGTGTGAACTTTTAGGTAAGTTTAACTTTTGTCTTGTCTTATGACAAAAATAGTTTTTGTTCGTTTTAGTTGTCTTTGGGGATTCATTTCGCTTTATCAGTTTACTCTTGTTGTAAATAGGCCTTAAGCCCATAAAAGTGAACTGTTGTGAACATTGCTTTGCTTTTTATATTAGTACTGGACCTGTGATAGGCAGCCAACACTTCTTAAGGCTCTAAATATGTGTCCATTGGTAGATTGTGTGCTTTTATATGGCTGTATGATGGATTCTGAGTAATAGAAGAAGACATTTTCACAAGTCAGCATTTGTAATCTCTTATAGAATGATCCTCACTAATGTCATAGCACACAGTTTTGTCACATGGATGTCACATGTTAGCAGTGGTGGGCTTAACCTCTAAAATGCCTGTTTCAGCAGCAGCAGTTTTCACTTCAGATGGTTGTTCATTCAAACTTGAATACAACTCACACTTGTGCTCATATCAGTTCCTTTCCAAAACCTAATAAGATGCCTTGCTGTTGTTTGTTGTTATAGGCAGCATCCAAACTGATTGATTTGGAACATTCTTTATAGGCAAATCAGTTAGTGGTCACTCACTTGTCATGAAATAGCACTCATATGAATGCATTAAAAATTCACTGTCACAGTTGATTGAAATAGAGACTGACATTACTATGTTGCTAAGCTAACAACACAATTCTCAAAAGAAAAAAAAAAGAAAAAAAAAAACAAATATTGTGTAAAACATTTAATTTTAAATCCGGAGAAGATATATTTTCATGGTTGCTTTGTCAGTAAGTACATCTTCATCAATTCATTCTGACTTTTTTATTTTTTTTCACTGATGTCATTGCACTGCATTCTAGGATTGCATTATCTGAATTCATGCAATGCCCTAGGATGCTATGCCTTCTGTTTATGGTAGACATGAATAATTTACACACATATAGCAAGTTTCTATTATTATTTTATATCCACATTAAATAGGGAAGCATGTACACGGAGAACAGCAGAGGACCTTATACAGAGCCTAGTGGAACTCCATACAGTACTTCACTAATATTAGATTTGACAGTTTCTCTTGACTGTGTTAGTGATCTGACAGGTAGAATCTATGATGCCCAGGTTTTCCAGTTAATCCAAGAGAAAGTAATTATCTACGGTGTCCACGAGGATGTCTAGGTAGCCAGTTCAATAGGTTTTGGAAGAAAGCTTTAAACTTTGTTTTGTGTCTGCGATTTTCTTTGAGATGGTTACATGGTATTCAGGGATTCTTTGTGGTGTGCATATGAATGTGTGTATGATTGTGTAATGAGATTTCAGGCCAGGTGTTTGTGCTGCGTTCACTGCTCTAATTGGGTTTCATGTTCTTCAAGAATCCTTGCGCTGCACACACAGTCTTTGATCTTTCTCCAGGCTGTCATTGATGAGAAGGTGGGAACACTCATTAGCTTTGAGGTTTTTGCTTATCAAATGATAGCCAGTAATTAAAGCCAAACATACTGGGATCTCATCTGGCCATCTGTCCATTTACATGCAGATACAAATAGAAACTTGCATGGGTCTCAAATACTAGACTCACACTCTGATCTAACTCCATTGAGTATTGTGGTAGTAGTGGGCAGATATAACGATAGACTAATGGAAATACATTAGACAGACTAATTTTCTCCATTGAAGTGAAGAACTGATGTTCTTATAAATCTATTACTAATCAAACCTCCACATCCTCCATCCTTAAATAGATATAATACATAATATATGATTTAACGGATATCTAATTATAATTGAATGGTATATGACTTCATGTCCAGCCGCTCCTGAAGTTTCTTAGTACATTAGTTAATCTACTAAATAATTTGTATTCACTTATGACAGAAATACATGTGTCTTCAGACAGAGGTATAAAATTAATTCATTCAGGAGTATCTGTTTGCAAAATCTCCAGTGGCAGGAAATCCCTTTTTAAAATAAATTTGCTTTCATAAACTGATTTATATAAATGCATCACTTCCCTGTTTGTTGCATTGCTTTTTTTAATGTGTTAGCGAGGGCAAAGCGGACAAACTCTCCTGTATTAGTCTTAAGGTGCGGTCTAACTTACCATATTTTGTGGGCAAAATTGGAATTTGCATTTATCATAAAATTATAGAGCTAAATTGATTCAGTCTTGAGTAGTTTCGTTTGCATCTATTCTTTGTGTAATCAGCCTTAGGTAGTTTACACAAGATTACAAGTTTTCACTTTACTACACCACCTTGAGAATAATGCCCAAGGAAATCCATTTTCCTAATGCAGATGAATTTATTATTTACATTTATGCATTTGCCAGATGCTATTATTCAAAGTGACTCACATTGCATTGAAGTATACATTTTATCAGTTCATGCATTCTTCAGGCATCAAGCCCATGACTCTGCTGTTGCTAGTGAGTTTTGCACAAGTAACCAAGTCTGTTTGTATGGTGTATACTGTGGCTGCAAATAGTTAAATAAAGTGCCCTGTGGCACATGCATGATTGAACAGACAAACAAATGATCCACGTAGAATAAGCAGCATGTGTGTTACTTTGAGCATGTTGTTATGGCTGCTGTTTCCAGAAGGTGTTACCTTAGCCTGGCTTCAATACATGACTGAAAGAGGCCTCTGTCTGTGACCACAATTAATAGCCTCCGCGGCGTCTGAACCGAACACAGTCCGGCTAACAGAGTGTGATGAATCCACCTCTGCCTGCTCTTTACTTGACATTTGTACATTGATCCTAGATTTTCATCAGGCCTCAGGATTGAAAGGCCAAGCAGTGAGGCATAAATTTTCAAAGCTGTGCGTCTTCAGCCATCAGTCACAGTGAATCTTGTTTCTTCTAACATCAGCCTCCTCTGGACTTTATGCAAAATACGAGGCTGTAATTCTAACAGTGATAATGATGATATTGCAGGTTCATCACACTGCTGTTTAAGCAACATGGGAATTACTGCAAATAAAAATAAAAGATAGAAAATAGACACCTTATAGTCCATAATATAATTTTGCTTATACGTTATACTCTCATGTGTACAGACATGCATGCACACCTTATTCTTGGGCATTAGGGACTAAAATAAAATGTGTTCTGTTAAAAGCTCTGAAGATCCTTCCAAATAATCCAAATATCAGAAACCTCAAGTTATGCATATTTGTCAGCCATAAATAAATGAAACAGTTGAGATTTCTACACTATATATGCATCACATATGACTGAATATGCATCATCACATTAAGTTTGTTTATGAAAACTGTGTAAAATGGATGGACATGTTCTATGCAGAAATCTTAAATTTAGGGTTTGCTAAATACTTTAGAGTTTACTTTACAGAATGCAGTTACTGCAACCATGTTCACCATGTCAGAACATCCAGTTCCTGTACAAGCTGCTTACTTTACTATTCACCGTATCCTGCATATCATAATTTAGTGTGAAAATGTTGAACCATAATGAATTATTCATTGGAATGAATGTTTATGCAGTATGTGCTTCTCAGTGGCACACACGGCTAAAAGAAAAAGTTATTCGAGGTTTCTTGCCCCATTTCACTAGACTAGTTTCCACCCACTCTTTGAGCCTTGCATTTACACACGTTTTTGCTGGACTTTGATTTGTCCTATTATAATCTTTGCATCTTACTTTGTGTGTCTGTAGCTCAGGAGAAAATGAGCCTGTCACTTTAATGTAAGTTAAATTATAAAAAATACCAACTATAAAAAAAAATAATAATAAAAAAAAAATGGATCATGCCAGTGACCTGTATTTTGTATTCAATTCAATTCAATTCAAGTTTATTTGTTTAACGCTTTTCACGATACCGATCATTGCAAAGCAGCTTTACAGAAAATATTATGTTTCTACATTACATTTAGGAGTAGGTTATTAGTGGTGACTATGGCAGAAATGTACAGTAAGAATCATGCAGTTAATTACAAATTACACGTAATCAAACAGACGGTGAACACTATTAACTGCAATGATTATATGTTGCGATTAAACTTTGCAATTGCGATTAAACGTTGTGATTAAGCAAAATTTGGTAGTTTTATATGTTGTTCCAGGGTTAGCATCATCTGAGGTCTTCTGGGGGGTTGACATCATCTCTTCTCAGGTGTCCGGTCATCTCAGATATTCATAAGGGTTGGATCCAGACTGAAGCTTGTGTAATTCCTCGGGATGCAAGTCCCATGGCAGAAACAGAGAAGCAGATAGAGACTAAATTAGCGTAGCTGCTGTTCCAACCAAGCAAAGATGATGTGTTCAACCCGAACAAAAGAATGAAAATGTGCATTTGATCAGCTATAGCTGAAGTACAAAGTTACGAGATACATTATGTGAATGCTTGGCTAAAAATATATGTCTTTAATTAAACAGAGAGAGTGTGTCTGAACCCCGAACGTTATCAAGAAGGCTATTCCAGAGTTTGGGAGCCAAATGTGAAAAAGCTCTACCTCCTTTAGTGGACTTTGCTATCCTAGGCACTACCAAAAGTCCAGAGTTTTGCGACCTTAGGGAGCGTGATGGATTGTAGCGTGATAGAAGACTAGTTAGGTACGCAGGAGCTAGATCATTAAGGGCCTTATAAGTAAGTAGTAATATTTTGTAACTGATGCAGAACTTAAAAGGTAGCCAGTGCAGAGACTGTAAATTTGGGGTAATATATACCATATTTTCTTGACCTGGTAAGGACTCTAGCAGCTGAATTTTGGTTACCTGTAGTTTGTTTATTGAAGATGCAGGACAACCACCTAGCAGTGCATTACAATAGTCCAGTCTAGAGGTCATGAATGCATGAACTAGCTTTTCTGCATCAGAAACAGGTAACATGTTTCGTAGCTTGGCAATGTTTCTAAGATGAAAAAATGCTGTTTTTGTAATTTGGGAAATATGATTTTCAAAAGACAAGTTGCTGTCTAATATAACACCCACATTTTTGACTGTAGAGGAAGTAACAGTACATCCGTCTAGATGCAAATTGTAATCCAAGAGATTCTGTGTACTGTTTTTTGGTCCAATAAGTAATATCTCTGTCTCATCTGAATTTTTTAGGAGAAAATTATTGGTCATCCAATCTTTTACATTTTTAACACACTCTGTTAGCTGTTACTCCTTATTTTCGAGTTGGTAACAGTGGGTCAAGCAGTCATCCACCATGAGTGATTAGAGGTTAGTTTCTATTTTATTTTATTTTATTTTATTTTATTTTATTTTTTTTTTTCTAAAGCTTGAACTAATTTTTCTAAATGTTTTAGAACCGCATATTTATGACAAAAACAAGAATTTATTTTGTAATTGTACAGTTATTATAATTGCAGTTATTACT
>NW_015539832.1:488744-489281 GCF_001515605.1 Sinocyclocheilus anshuiensis | reverse complement strand
AAGATCAAGTAAAACTAGCAATGAGATACAGCCTTGGTCTGACGCAAGAAGCAAGTCATTTGTAATTTTAACAAGTGCAGTTTCTGTGCTATGGTGGGGCCTGAAACCTGACTGAAATTCTTCATAGAGATTTTATGCAGGAAGGAGCACAATTGAGCAGACACAACTTTTTGTAAAATTTTAGACATAGGCGGAAGATTTGAAATGGGTCTGTAATTTGCCAGTTCACTAGGATCTAGTTGTGGTTTCTTAATAAGAGGCTTAATAACCACCAGTTTCAATGGTTTTGGGACGTGACCTAGGTTATTGTATTTCTGATGCTTTCTATTTTATCAGTGAAGAAATTCATAAAGTCATTACTACTAAACTGTGAGGGAATATTTAGTTCGGGTGACATCTGATTCAGTATTAAGATATTTCTTTCAGCAGAGCAGTTCAAACTTGAAGTAGCAGTTAAATGCAAAACATACAGGTGCATCTCAATAAATTAGAATGTCGTGGAAAAGTTCATTTATTTCAGTAATTCAACTCAAATTG
>NW_015539832.1:479871-487991 GCF_001515605.1 Sinocyclocheilus anshuiensis | reverse complement strand
AGGACTTTGGACCAGTGGGCAACAGTCCAGTTCTTCTTCTCCTTAGCCAGGTAAGACGCCTCTGACGTTGTCTGGGTTCAGGAGTGGTTTAACAAGAGGAATACGACAACTGTAGCCAAATTCCTTGACACGTCTGTGTGTGGTGGCTCTTGATGCCTTGACCCCAGCCTCAGTCCATTCCTTGTGAAGTTCACTCAAATTCTTTAATCGATTTTGCTTGACAATCCTCATAAGGCTGTGGTTCTCTCGGTTGGTTGTGCATCTTTTTCTTCCACACTTTTTCCTTCCACTCAACTTTCTGTTAACATGCTTGGATACAGCACTCTGTGAACAGCCAGCTTCTTTGGCAATGAATGTTTGTGGCTTACCCTCCTTGTGAAGGGTGTCAATGATTGTCTTCTGGACAACTGTCAGATCAGCAGTCTTCCCCATGATTGTGTAGCCTAGTGAACCAAACTGAGAGACGATTTTGAAGGCTCAGGAAACCTTTGCAGGTGTTTTGAGTTGATTAGCTGATTGGCATGTCACCATATTCTAATTTGTTGAGATAGTGAATTGGTGGGTTTTTGTTAAATGTGAGCCAAAATCATCACAATTAAAAGAACCAAAGACTTAAACTACTTCAGTCTGTGTGCATTGAATTTATTTAATACACAAGTTTCATAATTTGAGTTGAATTACTGAAATAAATTAACTTTTCCACGACATTCTAATTTATTGAGATGCACCTGTATTTTAGTGTATCTGCAGGCAGATCAGTCCCAAAACAGGCAACATGCCTCATCACACCACAAACACAGACTGAGGAGTCATTCACACGTGATCCGTTCCTGTGTTCAAAACAGAGCACAACAGAATGGTAAAGAATGCATTTTAAACTTTGGTAACACTTTAGAATAGGAAACAGGCATTCCAGTTAGTGAGAATCGGTCCTTAAATTAAAGTGTTACCTAAACTTTGTTTTTTCAACCTACAAATATGGCACATGACACAGGATATTGAAAAAAAAAACCAGCAAAATGTGATTTAATGGCTAAACACATTTGTTAACACGCACATAGGGCAGCAGTTGAAATAATGTGTACTGAATGATTTATGATATATTTTAAAAGAATATACCCAAATGTGAACTGAGTTTAAACAATTAAAGTGCATTAAGCACAAAATTAGTTGTTCCAGTTTAGCAGACTTTAAGCATAAAAAGCATTTTAGGTTCCTCGAAGAATCTATCAGTAAGCAGTTCTTAAAAGAACCATTTAACATGAAGAACATTTTAATAATCTAAAGAAACTTTTCCCATAATAATGCTTTCCATTCAAAAATATCTGCTCAGTAAGGGACTCGAGCAGAGGTGTCTCTGACATTCAATGGATTCTCCATCTGATTGGCTCCAGCGTTGGGCTGCTCTCAGGAAAGACCGGCTGATTGGCTGTGCTGAAGGTGACAGTCGATACCTGCGGCATCATCACAGTGCTGCAAGTCTGAAATATGAGTCACTGTTGCAGCTGAAATGTTTCTGCAGATGTTACTCTGTAGAAAAAGAGAGGTTCAAGCCAAAGGACACCTGCATGAAATGAAACGTGTGTGTAAGCTATAGCACTGAGGCAGTGTAAGGCATCAGTCATTCTTAAGAGAAGGCAGTAAGCATCAAAAATGTTGCCTTTAAGATACATAATTATTGGGCAAAGGCACACTCTAAAAAATGCTGGGTTGTTTCAACCCAACTTAGGGTCAAATATGGACTAACCCAGCTGTTGGGTTAAATTTTTACATTAAATGTTTAACCCAAAAGTTGGGTTAGTCCATATTTGACCCAAAGTTGAGTTGAAACAACCCAGCATTTTTTAGAGTGCAGCATCATATTTGTCCTTCACAGATAAAGCAATTGCAGAATCTATTGCACCAAGTTAGGGAAATGTTGATATGATAATTCTACTTCATTCTCCTCATAACTGCACGTTAAATATCACATATCTTCTGATTGGCTGTGATTGTGCTATGTCATGCAGCTTTGTGTTCAGTGCAAACAGACAAACTGCTTACCGCTGGGAATTCTTGACATCACACCTGGTTAAGACAGTGTTAGCAGGTCGCTGCCATGCTATGCATGCACCTTGTTAGGTTTTGGAACAGTATGTGATCATGGATATATGTAGACTGACTGGGTTCCAGTGCAAGTACTTCTGGAGATATACTGACAGCATGACAGGTGTGCTGATGGGTAAACGGCCCTGTGATTAATGCACACAGCACTGAGCTTCACGTGGGAGCAGTCGCTCACTTACAGCGTGCTGGAGCAGCTACATTTAAACACTGGTCAGCACACACACGGAACTCAGGGATTCTCACAAGCACACATAAATAATCACACACACACACACTCTCTCTCTCTCTCTCTCTGCCAGGACTGATAGCGGCTTTAGATCCTCTTTTAAAGGAATAGTTCATCCCCAAAATATACAGTTCATTCCAAACCTTTCTTCCATGGAGCACAAAAAGAGATATTTTGAAGAATCTTCACTCAGCTATTTTCTTAGTGACCACAAATGTGACCCTGGAGCACAAAACCAGTCATAATCGAAATCGAGATTTATACATCACCCGAAAGCTGAATAAATAAGCTTTCCATTGATGTATGGTTTGTTAGGATAGGACAATATTTGGCCGAGATACAACTATTTGAAAATTTGGAATCTGAGCGTGCAAAAAAATCAAAATATTAAGAAAATCATCTTTAAAGTTGTCCAAATGAAGTTCTTAGCAATGCATATTACTAATCAAAAATTAAGTTTTGATATATTTACAGTAGGAAATTTACAAAATATCTTCATGGAACATGATCTTTACTTCATATCCTAATGATTTTTGGCATAAAAGAAAAATCGATAATTTTGACCCATAATGTAATTTTGGCTATTGCTACAAATATACCCCAGCGACTTAAGACTGGTTTTGTGGTCCAGGGTCACATATGTAAATTTAAAAAAGGACAAAAGCAAATCACAGTATCCATACAATAAAAAATGGTGTAGAATTAACAGATAATCCCACGGAAATGGCAAGTATCACATTGAATTAAACATGAAATTTTCATGTTGAAAGACTGAAATAGCATTTTCTTGCAGATCATTCTCTAATAATCTTTGTTTTATTTACAACTTCAAAAATCATTTTTACAGTGCATGTCTTCTACATTAAGTTAAAACTTCGGAAGCCATACGGAAGACTGAAATAAGTCACTATGTACAATAATAGTCAGCCATTATTAGAAAATAAACCTTTTTAAAAAAAGATGTAAACTTTAGCATGCTTTTAGACTACTTATTACAGAAATAATATAGATTATTTAAAAGAATATACTCAAGTGTGAACTGAATGTAATGTTACCCTTGATTAAATGTTATTTACAATTAAATTAAAATGTATGGTCCCACTTTATATTAATACCTGTGTACTTACATAGTAACTAGATGTGCACAAAGTATGTGACCACAGTGTACACATTGGTACATAGTATCTACAGCTGTAATGTTTGTGTAACTACACATACAGTATGTAACAACCCACTGAATGGTATGTGTAACTACAAATGTGTAACAGGACATTGGTAACAACACTTTTTGCTAATGAAAGTACAAATGTGTAACAGGACTAACAGCACTTTTTGGTAAAGAAAGTGTTACACTTTATATTAAGTAAACAATTCCTATGGATTTACCATGTAATTACTCTGATGTTACACAGCAGCGGCCAGTAAGTTAGGCTTTACATATAAATTGTGGTTGGTGTCCAGAATGTTACACTTTATATGAAGTGGGCAGTTCCTGAGGAGTTACCATGTAAGTACACTGGTATTACAGTGGTGCACCAACTCCACCAACTTGAGATCCAACTCCTCCCACTTTACATATCCCTAAAAAATCCAATTACTCTTATACATATTGTTGTTACAAAATGTAGTTATACATATATGTCCTGTTACACATTTGTACTTACACAAACCATTCGGAGGGTTGTTACATGTGTGTAGTTACAGAAATATTACAGCTCTAGATACTATGTAACAATGTGTACTTACACTGTGGTTACATACTACGTACACATATAGTTACTATATAAGTACACAGGTATTAGGGACACTTAATATAAAGTGGGACCACATTAAGTAATAATTTTAGTTAAAAGTACATTTCTAATTTTACTTGTATATTATTATAAAACTTTCACTAAGAAAAAAAAAAGGACAAAGTTATAAGAACAAAACAATCAGATGCAAGGGATGGCGGTCAGCGTTAGGAAATATGTGACCAATCAGAATCAAGCATTCCAGAGCGCTGTTTAATAATCACTGATAAGTTTCCCTTTTGTCATATGGAGTATAAAAATGCTACACTGATGCGCCAGTGCCATGTTTGACATTATTACACAATTCTGCCATCATTTACTCACCATCATGTCAGAAGGAGACATTTACGACATAAGACATAATACATTGGTCACCCTTTTCAATGCAATTACAATGAATGTATAATATCCATATAAAATCACTATTAAAACCATCAGAATCACTGAGTGAGAACTGGATCAAATGAAAGCTTTCTGTTCTGGATCATTTATTCATTTTCACTATTCCTTTAAGAGGAGATTTGTGTGTTGTGTATGTAAGACAATGTGACGCTCTGACCTTTAAACATGTTTATGTGTCAGCAGCCTGTGCATCTCTCTCTCTCTCTCTCTCTCTCTCTCTCTCTCTCACTCTCTCAACCCCTCCCCCCTCTTTCAATCCCATGAGGTCAGTCTCACAGTAACCCGAGACCTTTGCATTTTAAATATATGTGACATTGTGCAGAACAAAAACTGCCTAGGCCAGGGATTTTGAGGGTATTTTTAGTAGTGATGTGAATAGCATCACTATTACTATTGCTCCGATCTATTCTAATGATTAGTACAAATACAGACATGCATACTTCTCTAAGAGACATATCGTTTTTGTTTTGTTTTTTGCCTGGTTGATGATGATACAGACAAAATAATAATAATAATAATAAAAATATCACAGTTCCACAAAAAATCCTTCTTTGCCTGTCCCTTCTCCTTGATTTCTCTTCCATCCATCTGTCCTAGGAATTATTAATGATGGATGTGGGAGGTTTTTGTCATCTGTACTAGGCATCAGTAATCAGGATTAACTAGCTGATCAGTGATCTCTATTTGAGCTTACACTATAACCAGATGGCACAGCCACAGACTGACAACATTCGGTTCATTAACTGTCTAATTTACATTGCTCACAAAGATAGTATAAAAAGATTTTTCAATGTTGTAAGTAAAACGACCATTAATGGAGTATGTTTTACAAGAAAATACAATTTCAGTCTTCCAACTTAAAAAAAAAATTTTAATTTCATGGGTTACTTGCCATTTCTTTGTAATTATTTGTGAAATTTACTAGTAATTTCTTAGTGAATATCATCTCAAAGTAAATCTTACATCTTATATTTATTTTATTATTTTATTTTATTTTTTTATTTTATTTTTATTTTTTTAGTTTGGCAAGCACTAATCTGATTGGCTGGCCTTACTCAGGATGCATATTTTTTTTAGTATAGCAGAAATAATCTTAATCTTTCTTACTGTTTTTTGGAGGAAAACTAGTCACTACCAGGTTAGTGACATTAAATCTTTAAATATATTATATTATATTATATTATATTACATTATATTATATTATATTATATTATATATACAGACACACACACACACTTACACACATTTTTTTTTCCGCCTTCTCGATGACATCACGCGCGTCGTTAAAGACGGCACGCGATGAATGGTCGGGAAGCAACGTGTAGTCTGACATATTTCTTGTCCACGACACAAGATTTTAGGAGTCAAAATCGTGTAATCTGACACAGTGACTATCGTGACCGACAAAAATATCGTGTAGCATTACACATTGCAATTGCAACATCTGTCATAAAAAAGCTAACTATGTTATCTTTAGTGTGTATGGAAACAATTGACATCTAAGGTTACGGTCTAAATTTTACATGGCATAGAGAAAACCATGAAATCCCCTATTTTGTATATTATTTTTTAATATCAGTATTTACAAAACTGCACAAAATGTGAAAAAATCTATTGAAATATATTACATTTTTGTAGAAATTAAAAAAGAAAAATGTATATAATGAACGTTATTGTAACGTTGTGGTAAGGACATTTTGTAAGAAGAAGAGTTGAAAAACATAAATAAACAAGTTCCAGATTAAAATCTTAATGACTCCATGCAAATTGTTGACCTCTTTATATGTATTACAGTCTCTGATGGTTAAAATTACAATTCACAGAGGTTGATTTTATTTCAATTTCGGAGAGTCAAAAGTGCCCATAGTTGCAGAAACCCACTGAAACAGATTGTGACTCAAATCAGATCCAAGGACTGGTTTGTCGTGACAGATCTAAAAGACACATACTTCCATGTATCCATCGTTCCACAACACAGGAAGTTCCCGAGGCTTGCTTTCTGGGATGAAGCATAGCAGTACAGGGTTCTTCTGTTCTGCCTTGCTCTATCACCCCGCAATTTCAACAAATGCATGGATGCAGCACTGGTTTCTCAGTATCTCTAGGGTCCTGAAACACTTTCTGCCAGATCTGAGAAGCGATCATGGACACTTATGTCCACAGAGCTGCCCTGTGGAGGAAAACTGATCAGTTGTTTGTCTGCTTTGGTCTACCTAAGAAAGGTTTTCCAGTGACCAAACAGACTGGCAGCTTCTAAAGCCCTTCTTTCAGAAGCTTCCCTGCAGGATGTTTGTGATGCTGTGGACCAATCCTCTACGCTCACATTTGTCAGATTTTACAACTTACACTTGGGTTCTACTCCATGCTGTCAAGTGCACTCTCTCTCTCTCTCTCAACCCCTCCCCCCTCTTTCAATCCCATGAGGTCAGTCTCACAGTAACTTGCATTTTATGCATTTTAAATATATGTGACATTGTGCAGAACAAAAACTGCCTAGGCCAGGGATTTTGATAGTAGTGATATCTCTCTCAACCCCTCCCCCCTCTTTCAATCCCATGAGGTCAGTCTCACAGTAACCCGAGACCTTTGCATTTTAAATATATGTGACATTGTGCAGAACAAAAACTGCCTAGGCCAGGGATTTTGAGGGTATTTTTAGTAGTGATGTGAATAGCATCACTATTACTATTGCTCCGATCTATTCTAATGATTAGTACAAATACAGACATGCATACTTCTCTAAGAGACATATCGTTTTTGTTTTGTTTTTTGCCTGGTTGATGATGATACAGACAAAATAATAATAATAATAATAAAAATATCACAGTTCCACAAAAAATCCTTCTTTGCCTGTCCCTTCTCCTTGATTTCTCTTCCATCCATCTGTCCTAGGAATTATTAATGATGGATGTGGGAGGTTTTTGTCATCTGTACTAGGCATCAGTAATCAGGATTAACTAGCTGATCAGTGATCTCTATTTGAGCTTACACTATAACCAGATGGCACAGCCACAGACTGACAACATTCGGTTCATTAACTGTCTAATTTACATTGCTCACAAAGATAGTATAAAAAGATTTTTCAATGTTGTAAGTAAAACGACCATTAATGGAGTATGTTTTACAAGAAAATACAATTTCAGTCTTCCAACTTAAAAAAAAAATTTTAATTTCATGGGTTACTTGCCATTTCTTTGTAATTATTTGTGAAATTTACTAGTAATTTCTTAGTGAATATCATCTCAAAGTAAATCTTACATCTTATATTTATTTTATTATTTTATTTTATTTTTTTATTTTATTTTTATTTTTTTAGTTTGGCAAGCACTAATCTGATTGGCTGGCCTTACTCAGGATGCATATTTTTTTTAGTATAGCAGAAATAATCTTAATCTTTCTTACTGTTTTTTGGAGGAAAACTAGTCACTACCAGGTTAGTGACATTAAATCTTTAAATATATTATATTATATTATATTATATTACATTATATTATATTATATTATATCATATTATGTTATATTATATTATATTTGAAAACAGAAGGTTCTTTATTAAGCATCCACTAACCAATATATACATACACAGTATCTAA
>NW_015539832.1:478244-478387 GCF_001515605.1 Sinocyclocheilus anshuiensis | reverse complement strand
TATATTATATTATATTACATTATATTATATTATATTATATTATATATACAGACACACACACACACTTACACACATTTTTTTTTCCGCCTTCTCGATGACATCACGCGCGTCGTTAAAGACGGCACGCGATGAATGGTCGGGAA
>NW_015539832.1:464293-476647 GCF_001515605.1 Sinocyclocheilus anshuiensis | reverse complement strand
TCTCTCTCTCTCTCTCAACCCCTCCCCCCTCTTTCAATCCCATGAGGTCAGTCTCACAGTAACCCGAGACCTTTGCATTTTAAATATATGTGACATTGTGCAGAACAAAAACTGCCTAGGCCAGGGATTTTGAGGGTATTTTTAGTAGTGATGTGAATAGCATCACTATTACTATTGCTCCGATCTATTCTAATGATTAGTACAAATACAGACATGCATACTTCTCTAAGAGACATATCGTTTTTGTTTTGTTTTTTGCCTGGTTGATGATGATACAGACAAAATAATAATAATAATAATAAAAATATCACAGTTCCACAAAAAATCCTTCTTTGCCTGTCCCTTCTCCTTGATTTCTCTTCCATCCATCTGTCCTAGGAATTATTAATGATGGATGTGGGAGGTTTTTGTCATCTGTACTAGGCATCAGTAATCAGGATTAACTAGCTGATCAGTGATCTCTATTTGAGCTTACACTATAACCAGATGGCACAGCCACACATTCGGTTCATTCGGTTCATTAACTGTCTAATTTACATTGCTCACAAAGATAGTATAAAAAGATTTTTCAATAAAACGACCAAAGATTATTGGAGTATGTTTTACAAGAAAATACAATTTCAGTCTTCCAACTTAAAAAAAAAATTTTAATTTCATGGGTTACTTGCCATTTCTTTGTAATTATTTGTGAAATTTACTAGTAATTTCTTAGTGAATATCATCTCAAAGTAAATCTTACATCTTATATTTATTTTATTATTTTATTTTATTTTTTTATTTTATTTTTATTTTTTTAGTTTGGCAAGCACTAATCTGATTGGCTGGCCTTACTCAGGATGCATATTTTTTTTAGTATAGCAGAAATAATCTTAATCTTTCTTACTGTTTTTTGGAGGAAAACTAGTCACTACCAGGTTAGTGACATTAAATCTTTAAATATATTATATTATATTATATTATATTACATTATATTATATTATATTATATTATATATACAGACACACACACACACTTACACACATTTTTTTTTCCGCCTTCTCGATGACATCACGCGCGTCGTTAAAGACGGCACGCGATGAATGGTCGGGAAGCAACGTGTAGTCTGACATATTTCTTGTCCACGACACAAGATTTTAGGAGTCAAAATCGTGTAATCTGACACAGTGACTATCGTGACCGACAAAAATATCGTGTAGCATTACACATTGCAATTGCAACATCTGTCATAAAAAAGCTAACTATGTTATCTTTAGTGTGTATGGAAACAATTGACATCTAAGGTTACGGTCTAAATTTTACATGGCATAGAGAAAACCATGAAATCCCCTATTTTGTATATTATTTTTTAATATCAGTATTTACAAAATTTGAAAAAGCTATTGAAATATATTACATTTTTATATAAATTTAAACAGAAAAATGTGTATAATGAACATTATTGTAACGTTGCGGTAAGGAGATTTTGTAAGAAGAAGAGTTGAAAAACATAAATAAACAAGTTCCAGATTAAAATCTTAATGACTCCATGCAAATTGTTGACCTCTTTATATGTATTACAGTCTCTGATGGTTAAAATTACAATTCACAGAGGTTGATTTTATTTCAATTTCGGAGAGTCAAAAGTGCCCATAGTTGCAGAAACCCACTGAAACAGATTGTGACTCAAATCAGATCCAAGGACTGGTTTGTCGTGACAGATCTAAAAGACACATACTTCCATGTATCCATCGTTCCACAACACAGGAAGTTCCCGAGGCTTGCTTTCTGGGATGAAGCATAGCAGTACAGGGTTCTTCTGTTCTGCCTTGCTCTATCACCCCGCAATTTCAACAAATGCATGGATGCAGCACTGGTTTCTCAGTATCTCTAGGGTCCTGAAACACTTTCTGCCAGATCTGAGAAGCGATCATGGACACTTATGTCCACAGAGCTGCCCTGTGGAGGAAAACTGATCAGTTGTTTGTCTGCTTTGGTCTACCTAAGAAAGGTTTTCCAGTGACCAAACAGACTGGCAGCTTCTAAAGCCCTTCTTTCAGAAGCTTCCCTGCAGGATGTTTGTGATGCTGTGGACCAATCCTCTACGCTCACATTTGTCAGATTTTACAACTTACACTTGGGTTCTACTCCATGCTGTCAAGTGCACCTGTCTTAGTTGTGCTCACCATGATTTCACACTAGACAGACATTTGTCAGCATAGTGAAGTGGGTATTGTCATACGAGTTCTCTTGACAGGGAATGTCTCAGGTTACGACTGTAACAATGGTTTCCTGAGAGGGAATGAGATGCTGTGTACGTTGTTTTTTTTTTTAGCTAGAATAAATGGCATTTGTCAGACACTGTTATCCAGAGCCAATATTATATTGCATTCATGGTACACAATTTATTAGTTTTATGCATTGCCTGGAAATTAAGCCCACAACCTTGGTGTAACTAGCACCATGCTCTACGGTTTGAGCTACAGAAATGCCATTTGCTGTGCAATACTACTATACATACCTAAGAAGCCAGTTATATCACTCACACTTTTTCTGCACATCTGTACTGCATATAAAGAGCAAATGTAATACATATTTATGAAATATGCATAAAGGGGCAAACAGACCTTTATTTAGTCATTCCTTTAGGGCAGAAATAAAGCATTAGGTTCATATTGCAATTCCTCCTCAGGCAGAGGAAAAACAAATGCTTGAAAACACAAAGAGGGACAGAGGAAGAGAAGAAGCTTCTCATTAACAACCTATGAATTCTTTATCAGGTCAACAAATGGCTGCAGCTTTGTGCAGCACCCTGTTATGCTGCGGTAAAGAAATGCACAAAGCAATTTACTGGACTCGCTTTAATAAGGCGTTACCATCTGTAAAACTCAGCAGGGTTCATGCGTGTACGTGACTGTGAAAATGAAGGGGAGAGAATGTGATTTTATGTGTGCATGTAATGAGGATGATGGGAGAGGGGCGGTTTAAAGGCACAGCACCCTGCAGTTGAGCTGATCTATATTAAAGCAAATAACGCATTAATCAGATATTTATGTAAAACTCATCTGATTACAGTCTAAGAATATTCATTACAACTACACAAATTACAACGTACTGTGCTCAGAATTATTCATGCAAAGTATTCTTGTTTATTCAAAGCATTTCAACAGTTTTCTTCTATAGACCACAAAAATAAAAAGTGCTTTGTACTGCGAGTCACTATCACTAATGTAGTAAAGAGCTCTGTGTCTGTACACTGTCGAGGGGAAACAGCAACATAAAAAAATTGTAGATAAGCAATATTTAATTTAAATAAAAAAAAATAAAATAGTGATGTAACTACTATTTAAAAACTATTTCATTAAATATTTTTTTCCCAAAACTTACTGCCAGATTCTGGAGGATAAATTCTTCCATATCCTTCACGAGTCACTCTCAGCTTATCTATCTAAAGCCTATATACCTTCATATATTTCACAAAACCTCAGCTTGTGATTCTTAAGTGAGGGTCATTTTTTAGGATTTTTTACCCAAGCAGAGTCTCTGAGAAGCTGACACATTGCACTTCTGGAGACATCAGGTAGGTTGCAGTTCTGGAAAATGGTGGCGCTGGAGACTAAATGGTTCCTGATGGTTTCACACCTAATTCTTCGCCTTAATTCTTTTGCAGTTAACATGTCTTTTCTTCTCCACCTGTTTTTGCTGACCCTGCTGACCCACTGAATATTTCGCAATGGTCATGCCTTAACTTTGCAATTTCTGATATTGTATTAGTATTGCATCCTTCTCATGGGCATTTTAATAATTTTTGACTTTCAGTCCAAGTTAAGTCTCTTTTTTGGCTCATTTTATCTGTAAAAGAAAACCTACTTAATAATTATGCACACCTGAACATAAGGAGTTTTTCACTTCCAGCCTTCATGGACAATTATACATCACTTATAAATTATTAAATACAAAATTAATAGTGGTTATTAAGATTGATGTGGTTTGGAATTGCTCAAATGTGCTTGGAAAAAAAATGTATGCACATACTGTATGCCTAAAGACTGAACATGTAACAAAAAAAAGAGGAGATTATGCCATTGTTTTGAAAAACTTGCATTTGGAACCCATTTCATTTTCAGGCCCCAAAACATATGTTGTTGTGTAACACTGAGTTTTCCTCAGGCACCCATAGAGACGAGACGTGGAGACGAAGAGCTTGTGTGACAGAGGGAAACTGCTGACCGGGAAACACTCTAGTGATCATCCTATCATTTGCTCTGCCTGATTATGCAAGCACCAGAACACTCTGTCAACATGAATAGTGGTCAAGAGTATCAAGGCAGCAATAATAACCTGCAGTCTAAAAGAGGGGTTCAAATTCAGATGGATAAAGAGGAACATGTATCTGTGCATGCTATACTTAAATGATACAGTGTGTAGCTATGAATTTTAGTGAATTAATGTTAAGCACATCCTGCGCAAGCCATTTTGGAAGGAGCATGTAAATACAGCACACAATTTGAGTTATTTTATGTACATGCTTTGAAAAAAAAACTTTATATAGAGAACACGGTAATACAATTTTTGTTTATTTGTTGTAGTCATAAATATCTGTATGTGAATTTAACATTACTTTTGTGAAAATTAAATTTAGGTGGAGGGAAAAAAAAATGTGCACTGGATACATGTTATACACGGTCAGAAAAAAAATTAAAAATAAAAAAAAGGGTACAAAAGCTGTCACTGGTGCGGTACATTTTCAAAAGGCACACCTTTGTACCTAAAGAGTCCATATTGGTACCTAAAATGTACCTTTTGAAAAGGTACTGCCCCAGTGACAACTTTTTCCTGAGAGTGTATAGTCACTTCTCAGGATGTTTGCCTCAAACTCCTAACTTGCTGCTTATTAAAAGTTAGTAAGGTAGTTGTTAATGCTGAGGGATTTGGACTTTCTACATGAGAACAGGTGTGAGCTGTAACTGAACGTCACTGTGATCTTTGTCCACGTCACCCACAGTATAGAAAGAGCCACTCAGCTACAGTGTATAAAACACATACTGCACCAGGGTTCAGAGGTCACTCCCACTGGCATCAGTTATGCCAGAGAGTCAGTCATCACCACCTCCAGAAGCACTCAAAGAAAGATGAAAGGTTTAAAGAATGTTCTTATAATGTCATTTGATATAGTGTAGAGGGGAAAAAACAAAACAACATCAACATTCTCTCAGTGTCCTTATGTTATTTGTACTTGAATGTTCATAGTAATTTTTTTTTTTTATAAAAGGTTGCCACAAAAAAAAAATAAATAAATAAATAAAATTCTAATCTCAACAAGAAAACTGGACATTATATCCCTGGTTTCATAGACAAGACTTCAGCATGTAGTCCCAGACTAAAATGCATGTCTAGGCAGTTTTAACTGAAATAAACTTGCACTGACTGATCTCGATGTCAGTTTCATCGTTTTATCTTTAAGATGCACACCAGTAGTGTTTTGATCGAAGGCATGTTTATAAAAGCTATTTAAATGTCCTAATTGAACTATGGCCTAATCCTGGTTTAACCTAAGCCCTGTCTGTGAAACCGGGCCTTAAATGTTCTTAGAACATTAAAAATGCTCAAGTAACATTTTAAGTGAAAAAGTTAAGAATGCTGTATGAAACGTTTTTGTAACCATTAAATAACATTTTAAAAATCACAAGAAAATTGAACATTAAAGTGTTTCAGAAACATTTCGAAGCAACGTACAATGTTTTATAACCAATTGTTTTTTTTTGTTTGTTTTTTTTTTCCTGGGTCTTGTTGTATATATGCAGGTGATTTTCAGCAGTGACCTGCGGAAACTCAGAACAAGACAGAAGGCAAACTCAATCGCAGGAGATAATTTATAAAAACAAAAACTATGAAACCGAACTATGAAACGAAACCAAAAGGGACAAGGCCGCAAAGACAAAACAATCTAGGTAAGAGCAGGTCTGTAGTCTGTGTAGAGCAACAAACAATGATAACAGCAGACAGAGACTGAGTGTTTGTGCTGGGGTTATATGCAGTCTTTGATTGGCTGCTGATTGAAACCAAGTGCTGGTGATTAGTCCGGGAGCGTGAGCCGAGTGAGGATGGTGAGAGAGAACTGAGGGAAACCGTAAAAGACATGAACTTACGAATACACCATTAGAAGAAAGTTTACATTTCTAACAACAAAGCACTTGCACTCTAATCTTGCTTTTTATGAGTCCTTTTCATCACTTTGAACATCATTATTAGTCATTGATCAATTCTAAATAAAAACAGTCAGCATCGAATACACACAAATATTTATTCCATTAGTAAAACTGAATAAAACCAAGCTTTCTTTCCAGCACGAGCACATGACCACGCTGTTAAACATGTAGAACAAGCACATTTACTGAATGAAACCAGTTTATTTTACTCAAATACTACTGAAAATCTATTGTACTTAATAGAAAAAGTTAGAGAGCTGATTGTATTAAGCAGAACTCATACTGACTGAGTTACAGCAGAATTAATGTTCCCAGCATGCTTTGCTTCGGACTGTTAAGGAAAAGTAAAGGTTGAAATGAAGTGTTCTTTTGTGTGTTTTTGCACAAGATTAGTATAGATCTGTTCGTGCTTAATGCTGTTACGTTGGAATTTAAATGGGTTGCTGTTTTTTGGGGGGAGTTGCATTGTGCTGAAGAGTAGAATCTGTGGGTTGAAGGTGGCCCAAAAATTATATTAAAATTATATATTGTTTTATTTAAAAAGCAATGCTTGTGCATTGTAATTACATCAACACATGCATTTGAACCTATGCTATTACTAGCTAGCAATTAACTGCAAAAATGTCAGCTAGTGTTTATGCAATTTAGTGGATATTTAAAATGAATAACTTCAATTAAATTTCACAGTACTTATAAATATTGTTTTCTGAAATTAATCAGGCAAAGGCAATCAGTTTCCTCAAATGGTTTGAGTTGCTTTAACTCATTGAGTTTTGAGAGGTGTCACTTACACAGACATGCACACTACATTTAAAGAGTAAGGCATGCGAGCAGCCCTCGCTGTGAGGTGATGCATTCACGCAGTCGCTGTGACCCTCACGCTGCGGTCACTAATCAGGGATTTACCTCTGCTGGGGCTTTTCTGCTATTTTTAGATTGGAGGAGAATGAAGACTTTAAACCACCCTGAGGACCAAATCTATCACCATACACCACCTGAGAGGCTCTGAGCTTATGATCACACAGCGTCTACAGCTGCAGTGTAGATTTTACCTCCAGTGTGCCGTAGGCTGTGTCTTCATGTCATGCCTACAAAAACAAACCATGCTTTTATATAGTAACAGTTTATGAACTTTTCTGACTGATAAGACAGCCTTTGAGACAGTGATATTTTAGTGTCATTTCTATAGTATTATAGTTTTTTGTAATATTTTGAATTATACTTTTTTGGTCAATTTTATTGGTTTTTAATGTCTATATAATTTTATATAGTCGTCTATATAGTCTTCATTTAGTTTTTTGTCTATATAGTTTTTATTCATTTTCATTTATCTTTTTTTTTTTTATGCAGTATTTCAAGTTAAAGTAAATGCTTTGGAAACTGGTCGAAATAAAATAAGTTTTAAGGTTTTTGTTTTATTTTATTTTCCGTTAGCGTGTATTTTGTTTCAAGTTACGACTTAGACTACTAGTCAACAAACTGTATATAATCGATGTACAATCAGAAGTCATTGTCCATACAGACAAAAAGTGATGGTAAAGTTGTCTACATTCTACAGTATGTTCTACGTTTGAATAAATCAGCTTCTAAACAAAAGCAAAGCTCTTACTGGTGGGAAAACGGCATGTTAATGAGATGGTAACCATGTTGATTTAACACCTCATAAATAGTCACAGCCGTACAGTGTAACTCCAGCAGATGTGTTCTGACTTCTCAGGATGACTTTCTCCTGTCTTACAAATACAGATGGCAACACACGTCATATTACTGCAACAGCCATCTGCCTTCAGGATATAGTTAGGTTTGAGTTTGAGGCTGTGGAAATTGAAGGATTTCAAACATGTACATTAAAATGCCATCAACTGAGTAAAGCATATCAAGAGGACGACCATCAAGATTGTATAAGTATATTTGCAATAAACACAGTGTATTTGTAGTGTAACAACTTTAGGTTGTAAAAATTAAAAAACGGTTCCCTGTTAGCTGAGATTAAAGGTTGAATAATGAAACTCAATATTAAATGAGTGAATACACTAAATATGCATAAAAAGGGGAAAAAATGCAAATTCTGATTTGAATGAATACTAAAACAAAATAATCTCAACATGTTTGTTCATAAATCCAGTTGTGCAGTCATTCAAAGGACTAAAACATCCAGTTCAGGCCATCATCAACTCTCACAAAGAGTGTTAAACAAACAGATTCTTTCATACAATAGGATACACACACATTTCACTATATGCTTCTCAAGTAAATGTATCTTCATCTAAGAATGTTTTGGTATTAGTACTATGATATAATACTGTATATATTTTTTTTTTTTTTTTTTAACTAGATATACAATATCTGAAGATGCACATGATGCACATTCAAATCTCTAATCCTATGAGCTATGAGCAATATTAATAGAGATGAATTTGACTTTGCAAACACCAATTAAATTAGAAGTTATTTTACTAATTTTTATTTTACAAACTTGATTTGTATTTCATTTTACAATTTATTTTATGTATTTTTATATTTTTAGTTTATAACTTTAAATTTATTTTTAGATTTTATTTTACAAATTATTTTATTTTTATTTTATAAATTATGTACTTATTTTTATTGCATTTTACAAAGAATTGTGTTATTTTTTTATTTCATTTTACTAATTCGTTTATTTTACTTTTTTTGCAAATTATTTTATGCATTTATTTTTATTTTATAAATGTATTAATATTTTTATTTTACAAATTATTTTATATATTTTCAATGTATTTATTACATTTTTTTTTTACACATTCTCATTCTGAATGAAGATGCATTGATTTTATGGGTTTGATGTTGGGTTTAAAATGTAAAATGTGAGCTGACACTCCTGCAAAATCATCTACAACATTTATAGAAATTGCACATCTAAATTTAGAAAAGCCAAGAGACGTTTTGTTATGGAAGGAATCGATTTAGTCTTTGTATGAGTTACAGCAGAATTAATGTTCCCAGCATGCTTTGCTTCGGACTGTTAAGGAAAAGTAAAGGTTGAAATTAAGTGTTCTTTTGTGTGTTTTTGCACAAGATTAGTATAGATCTGTTCGTGCTTAATGCTGTTATGTTGGAATTTAAATGGGTTGCTGTTTTTTGGGGGGAGTTGCATTGTGCTGAAGAGTAGAATCTGTGGGTTGAAGGTGGTCCAAAAATTATATTAAAATTATATATTGTTTTATTTAAAAAGCAATGCTTGTGCATTGTAATTACATCAACACATGCATTTGAACCTATGCTATTACTAGCTAGCAATTAACTGCAAAAATGTCAGCTAGTGTTTATGCAATTTAGTGGATATTTAAAATGAATAACTTCAATTAAATTTCACAGTACTTATAAATATTGTTTTCTGAAATTAATCAGGCAAAGGCAATCAGTTTCCTCAAATGGTTTGAGTTGCTTTAACTCATTGAGTTTTGAGAGGTGTCACTTACACAGACATGCACACTACATTTAAAGAGTAAGGCATGCGAGCAGCCCTCGCTGTGAGGTGATGCATTCACGCAGTCGCTGTGACCCTCACGCTGCGGTCACTAATCAGGGATTTACCTCTGCTGGGGCTTTTCTGCTATTTTTAGATTGGAGGAGAATGAAGACTTTAAACCACCCTGAGGACCAAATCTATCACCATACACCACCTGAGAGGCTCTGAGCTTATGATCACACAGCGTCTACAGCTGCAGTGTAGATTTTACCTCCAGTGTGCCGTAGGCTGTGTCTTCATGTCATGCCTACAAAAACAAACCATGCTTTTATATAGTAACAGTTTATGAACTTTTCTGACTGATAAGAGAGCCTTTGAGACAGTGATATTTTAGTGTCATTTCTATAGTATTATAGTTTTTTGTAATATTTTGAATTATACTTTTTTGGTCAATTTTATTGGTTTTTAATGTCTATATAATTTTATATAGTCGTCTATATAGTCTTCATTTAGTTTTTTGTCTATATAGTTTTTATTCATTTTCATTTATCTTTTTTTTTTTTATGCAGTATTTCAAGTTAAAGTAAATGCTTTGGAAACTGGTCGAAATAAAATAAGTTTTAAGGTTTTTGTTTTATTTTATTTTCCGTTAGCGTGTATTTTGTTTCAAGTTACGACTTAGACTACTAGTCAACAAACTGTATATAATCGATGTACAATCAGAAGTCATTGTCCATACAGACAAAAAGTGATGGTAAAGTTGTCTACATTCTACAGTATGTTCTACGTTTGAATAAATCAGCTTCTAAACAAAAGCAAAGCTCTTACTGGTGGGAAAACGGCATGTTAATGAGATGGTAACCATGTTGATTTAACACCTCATAAATAGTCACAGCCGTACAGTGTAACTCCAGCAGATGTGTTCTGACTTCTCAGGATGACTTTCTCCTGTCTTACAAATACAGATGGCAACACACGTCATATTACTGCAACAGCCATCTGCCTTCAGGATATAGTTAGGTTTGAGTTTGAGGCTGTGGAAATTGAAGGATTTCAAACATGTACATTAAAATGCCATCAACTGAGTAAAGCATATCAAGAGGACGACCATCAAGATTGTATAAGTATATTTGCAATAAACACAGTGTATTTGTAGTGTAACAACTTTAGGTTGTAAAAATTAAAAAACGGTTCCCTGTTAGCTGAGATTAAAGGTTGAATAATGAAACTCAATATTAAATGAGTGAATACACTAAATATGCATAAAAAGGGGAAAAAATGCAAATTCTGATTTGAATGAATACTAAAACAAAATAATCTCAACATGTTTGTTCATAAATCCAGTTGTGCAGTCATTCAAAGGACTAAAACATCCAGTTCAGGCCATCATCAACTCTCACAAAGAGTGTTAAACAAACAGATTCTTTCATACAATAGGATACACACACATTTCACTATATGCTTCTCAAGTAAATGTATCTTCATCTAAGAATGTTTTGGTATTAGTACTATGATATAATACTGTATATATATATATATTTTTTTTTTTTTGATGCAAACTTTAACTCAACTGCCTGTACCATTCAAATAAAGACATTGATTGACTTGTTCGTGTGTGTTTGATTATGGTTGCAGGACAGTGACCCTCATGACCGGAGTGAAATATTGCTGGTCTGGAGAGCAGACGGTCTCTCACAGCAGTGAATTATGCCAATGCCTGGGTCAGGGCCTGAAATGGGGCCTGTGCCAACAGAGAGATTGTATTAAGCTGTTTGGGCTACAGTTAACTAAATCCATTTTTTAAAGGTTTTGCTTCTAAAGAAAAGTTAGGGGGGAAAAAAAAGTTACGTTAAATGAAAACAAACGAAACAAAGATTATTGGAGTACATTTTTGCACCAATAATTTCCAATAACTTAACACAGTGACCAGCTGCAATGATTGTGACAAACTGACCAATGACATTCCTCCCTCTTCTCTTTTGTGTTGAGAGGGAGTCACTTCATCAGTCAGAGGGACTCGCTTCTCTCCTCTTTACTCTCCTTTTTCTTAAACTCTTACAGTTGTGGGCAATAGCTATGTTTCTATCCAAAGATGCGAATTTAACTTATGCGCAAAACTGGAATATAAATATAAAACATTTTCGAATAAAGTACAGTTAACTAAGTCCATAGTGGATTAACCAGCTGAGATCTACTTAGAGGAATCTCACTAATATGCTTTCTCTGAGAAGACTACTATCTCAGAGACTCAGGAACGTTTTGATGTTTTTGTGGGATTGTTCTCATTGAAGGTCAGGCCATGTAAGCAGTGATGGATAGATTACTTACAAATTGTAGTCCATTACTGATTTCAATGATGAAAAATGTAACTAGTAACCTAATCCATTATATTGCAAACTTGAAGTAATCTAATCAAAATACTTTTAGATTACTTTTTAGGTCTCTTGTGATCAGTTACATGATGTGCATTAAGTTTTACATTGAGTCAGAATTTTCCAAACTGGGGTTCTTAAAGGAACGATAATTTTAATATACACAGAATAAATAATCTAAATAAAATGCTTACTAAAAAAGACGTGGACATGTGACCTCTAACCAACATCAGAGAATTGTGAACATGCAAATGTCTTGAAAAAATATCAACTTTATTATTAATATATAATAATTTACATTTATAATTAACATCTCTGGGGTACTTCAAGTATATATATATATGTA
>NW_015539832.1:453116-464006 GCF_001515605.1 Sinocyclocheilus anshuiensis | reverse complement strand
ACAACCCAATTGCTGGGTTTGTCCCTATTTTACCCAGCACTGGGTTGTATTTAACCCAGCATTTTTTAGAGTGTAGTTTATGCACATTTTTTCTTATCGGATAAAAAGTTTATCCTACTCAGTTGTGTGCATAAGTTTTTTATGCGCTTTTTTAGAATTTATGTGCATCTTGGCATTTCCATCCAGCGGTTTTTTATGCGATAATCCAAAAATGCGCATAAAAATCGGTGGATGGAAACATAGAAAACTCGCCCTTTCTTCTCATCTTCCTCCAGGGTCCTAATTATTTGTTTGACCTGGGTTTCCACAGGTGACCGCTTTTATAAAATGCCGAGTTATGATGTAGTGGTTGTATGAATAATTTATTATTTTTGCCAACCTAGCAAAAACTGCAGTGTTTTGAAATAAATATGTGAAATCTGTTTGGGAAAAATACACAACTACTGTATATTCCTTTTGTATTTGACAGAAAAAAAATATATAATAATAATAATAATAATTACTCAAGATTTCTGCTCTACAATATTAGTAAACAAACAGAATTTTATATCCCTATCAGTAGCTCAGTTACTTGTATTAATATTAATTATTTTTATATACTGTACATTTTTTGTGTGCAAATTAAGAGCATGGTACAAAATAAAATTCACCATCTCCAGTAATCATCTATCCCTTTCTCCCACTGCTTTACCAAACTGTAAAAAATTATTGTAATTTTAACTGTAAAAAGACTGTAAATGCTAAAAACCTGTTTATTGGTTTACAGTAATGTCTTTGTGTTTGTGGTGATTGTCTGTATATTATAAAGGTACAAACCTAGTTAAAGGCTGGTCCATCAGTGATATCAGTATAACAGCTAATGAAATATACATTTTTACTGTAGATGTAAGTTCAATCAATAAAACCTCAAATGTTGCTACTGTATTTTTTTTTTACAGTAAAGTTCTGGCAACTGCAGCTGCTGTTTTATTTTTACAGTGTAGGAAGGCAATTCTACAACAACCTATTTTAGGTGAATAATTCACACAATTTCAATGAGAACATCATCACTGAGGAAGTTCATGAAGTTCATCTGCTTGAGGCCTGTTTCACACTGACAGCGTTTCAGTCATTTTCATCATTACTACTGTGACTGAACTGAATATTTCATGAGGAGGGCAACATTTACATCCAAATGATGAACCACAGAAATCAGACACAAAAGTGAAGCTATAAACTGTTTAAAACATCTGGATTCAGTCATACTTACTGAATAGATTCTGTTTGTCACTGTGCATTTAACCTGCATCAATTTCAAAAGATGTATGTGTTCAAACAATGAGTAGTTTGCTAAACTTTATGTTGCTTCATTAAAGCTTATTTTGCAAACGATTATGTTGATAAATACACTAAAACAATTCGGTGTAGAATTTACTCTGAAACCTTTTTTTACTCAGAAATTGCTAGTAAATTTCACAAATAATTACAACAAGAAATGAAAGTACTGCATTGAATTAAACATGAAATTTTGAGACAGCATTTGCTTATAAACAAACTCCAGTGATCTTTATTTTATTGACAATTAGAAAAATATTTTTTTTACAGTGTAGGTCAGAAGTGCATTTTCAGTTTGTTTTTTATTGAGCTGAATGTGGAAAAATATATGCTCTGCACTAAAAAACCTGCTTCTGGGACAGCGCAACACTGCTTAATATGGGTGCCCAAATATATAAGCACTGCTCACACCTTACAAATGCAGAATATGTGGATCACACTAAAGGTTTGGAGCATATGTTCAGGGCACAGAGTCATTTTACACATGCATAAAGACTAACAGGACATTATTGCGGGGACAGTTCACCTGAAGCCCCTCTGGAAATCCTCTCATGTCACATCTCTGCTCAGGTCAGTGCACTGACTGCCAGCAGAGGACAGAGGCAAATTCAGGACAGACCACTGTGACTGCCTACAAACTCAAGCAACATATCATTTCACTTATTTTAGGATGGACTTAATTATTTTCAAAAAAAAATTGTGTAAACTGAAGATAACAGGATTACAGATATTGGTTGCTTTTTAAACGTTAATAAACCTGCATCTGTAAAAACAAAATTTTATGTTGGCGGCAATAGTCTATTTTTTTTTCTTTTTTCGCACCATGATTTTGGATTATACCAATATTAGACCAGCAGGTAAAAATAATGGCATGGTTGTTTCAGTGTTTCCAGGTCATATGCATACATGCACTAAGGATACTATTTTGATTACATCAATACTGAAATTTCAGTAGCACTTTATTTTACAGTCTTCTTCCGCATGCATATACTATGTAGTTATTACAGTAAATACAAGAACTAGGTAATAACCCTGAACCTACCCCTAAACTTAACCCTAATTACACTGTAAGTACCTGTAATTGCCCATATTGTATAAATAAATTATAAATAAACCAAAAGTTCTGCTTTAGAACTAGCTGTACAATGTTGTTTCTGACAGCGGTAAATGTAAACTTTTTCATTGGCCTTGACCCATCTTTTAGTACACATATAGTTAATAGTTCAGCCACATCTTGCAGAGAATTATTCATCTGGAAGGTGTCTTATTACTCACAGAAATGTGAGAAACAATGACTTCTGAGTTGCTGTTTGTTGAATGAAATGTGATGAGGCGGACAGGGTTATGAGGACGTTGGATAAATACATCTAATCCGAACCCTAATCCTAATGTTCCTAACCTTAAACCTAATCCTGTTAGGTGGCACTTTGATTATCTGGACATGATTTGAAATTTTGTTCATATGGATCAGATTGCTTATTTCCTTTTAAAGTTAATGACAAAGGATTCATTTTTTGTTATTTGTGATAAGAATTTTATGAGCATTTTAATGAGAATTGTATGAACAGATTTCAGGGATGAATTATGCTTGAAAAACAAGGAAAAACCATACAGTTTTGTTAGCTGGACCATCTTAAAGGCACACACTAGATTTAATTTAGATCCACTCATGCATACACACAACTATAACTACAGTCAGAGGCACAGAGGCGCTCTGTGAACATGAGACACAGTGAATTTGAGTGAACTCAGCTGTTGGAAGGTTGCCAGTGCTGACGAGATCCCTCAGGCCTGCGTTTGCCCTCCACATCACTCCAGGCTGCCAGAACTTCCCTGCTGTACTGCTGGAGCCCCATACTGATTAACAGCCAAACTATATAATTAAAAATGCATAATCACCTTTTGTCTCTGTGCTCTAGGGTATCCCTTGCTGAATGTCTTGATGCACGTCTGTTCTCATTTAACCAGACCCCCCACTAACTAAATGACATCAAGCCTGTTTGATCCCAAAAGCAATGTTTTGTCACAGTTAGGAAATATATCAACTGTATTTTGGTAAGACAATACACTGTAAAGTGGTAACCTGCAATTGTTACCTTAGCAAGCTATTTCTACCTGATTTAACTGTTAAAATGTATGTATATATACTAGATGTTACCATCCTTTTCAGTGTGGCTAGTAAAATTAATACATTTGAATATATGAATGGGTACACAAGGTTCTTAAGTACATTATCACACAAGCAAGAGTGCTGTTGTTCACATAATCACATGCAGCACTTCATCACAATTGCATGTGTGATATTGGTAAGTTCCTAAAGAATCCAGAGTTTTGCATGTTCTCAAGCAACAAACAGGAACAACATATGTTACTGAAGTGGATGATTAAAGTATTCTGTGCTCACTCGAGGTGGAGTTCCATCCCAGATTTTCCATTTCCAGCTCTCTGCTCGCTGATGAGAGAAACCCCAGTCCAAGTGATTTTGGAGAAAGAGGAAACACAGATACTCTCACTGTTACTGAAATCGCTTTTGATACAGAAATTAATTATGGTCTATAAAGCATAATAATGCATTTATGCATAATTGTAGTATGCAAACGTCCAACTAAAACATTTCAAATAATGGGGTAATCTCCACAGAAGAAGGGTACAAAGACATCTGCACATAACCCGTATTGTGCAACAAGGGCAAAAGCCTCTGCTGCTGAGCCACCACCACTGAAGCAGTTTCATATAGAGTAGGCCCAATGAAATCACCAGGAATGCTGTTGAAGAGCCTTTTGAAACAGATTGACAGGGACTCCTTGGTGTAGTCTGAACCAGACTAAACAGGCATGGATCGGTTCACATGAGCGGTAGACAATGTGGTCCGGATTATGCAAGAATCCTATTGCACTCCCAGACTAATAGTAATAATAAAAAAATCTTTTGCCTTGGCAAAAACATACTCTTTTAAAGATTCAGTCTGAGCCCTAGACACCTCAGATGGGCAAGAATAAAATCTCAATGTTGAAAAATCCTCAGACTGCGCTAAAATCAGCCAGTTGTCGAGATAATTCAGCACAGCCAGGGCTGTGTCCTTGTAAAGGTGCAAGGTCACAAGGCTAGGCCAAAGGGAAGAACCCGAAATTGGTACACTTCGCCCTCAAAAGTCAACTTGAGGAACTTCCTGTGCATGTGAAAATAAGTGTCCTTTAGGTTTATTGTGACAAACCAGTATTGAAGACAGATTTGGGTTACACTTTATTTTGAGTACACTTTATACATTCTACTAACTATAAGTAACTTTGCAACTGCATGTCAACGAATTCTCATTAGTTTGCAACTACACGTCTACTAACTCTCAGAGTAGACTGTTAGGTTAGGTTTAGGGTTAGTAGAATATTTGACATATACTTGCAAAGTTTCTCATAGTCAGTATGTTGTACGTTGTGGACCCATCAAAATAAAGTGTTAGCAGATATTAAGCAGACAGTCTACTAATACTCTAATGACCGCTAGTTGACACGTAGTTGCAAAGTTACTTACTGTTAGTAGAATGCCTAAAGTGGACTATCAAAATAAAGTGTTACCAGCTCTTTTGTGGGGAGTAACGGTGAAACACCCAGTGGGAACTGTTACATGCTACTTGAAAAACACCTGTAGCGGGTTTAGTGAAACAGACCCCTGAGGACATCCAGGAAATATGTACGGGGAAATATGTAAGGGAATTATTAGGAGGCTATGAACGATAAAGGACAGTGAGGGAATCTGGCCAGGACACTGGCGTTACACCCTACTCTTTTACGAGAAGTCCCATGGGATTTTTAATGACCACAGGGACATCTTATCTGAAGGACGGTTCCAGTATTTATAGTATAGTGTCCCCATTAGGACCCACTCAGACTGCAGGGTAAGCACACCCTGCTGCCTCAATAACTCCTCTTCCAGCAGCAACCTATAGTTTTCCCAGGAGGTCTCCCAACCAGGTACTGGCCAAGCTCAACCCTGCTTAGCTTTAGTGGACGACCAGTCTTGGGCTACAAGGTGATATGGCTACTGGGAAGAACTCACAGTTCTCATTAAAATGCTCATAAAATTCTTATCACAAATAACAAAAAATGAATCCTTTGTCATTAACTTTAAAAGGAAATAAGCAATCTGATCCATATGAACAAAATTTCAAATCATGTCCAGATAATCAAAGCACCACCTAACAGGATTAGGTTACGGTTAGGAACATTAGGATTAGGGTTCGGATTAGATGTATTTATCCAACGTCCTCATAACCCTGTCCGCCTCATCACATTTCATTCAACAAACAGCAACTCAAAAGTCATTCATTGTTTTTCACATTTCTGTGAGTAATAACACACCTACCGGAGGAATCATTTTCTGCAAGATGTGGTTGAAATATTAACTATATGTGCACTAAAAGATGGGTCAAGGCCAATGAAAATGTTTACATTTACCAACCAGGTACTGGCCAAGCTCAACCCTGCTTAGCTATAGTGGACGACCAGTCTTGGGCTACAGGGTGATATGGCTACTGGGAAGAACAAGAAAGCTTTCTCATTATTTATGTTGGAGTGCTATCAAGCCTGCCATAGAACAGCCCATGGAACATGCCATCTGCTTAGTAGCCTGAAGGGCTAAGTCTGCGGCCCGACAAAGCTCCTTCACCACTTCAGGCTTTAATCCCTCGTCTTCATCCATGTCTTTTAGCAGGTCAGCCTGGTATGTCTGCAGCACAGCCATTGACCAGCCACCACATAAACCTTCCCAACTAAACTCAAAGTTATTCTACAAAGTTTAATCAGCAGGGATGGACACTGTCTCCAGCCCCTAGGTTTGTAATGTAACAGAAAAGGGCTAATTCCAGGATTTTGATAACTTGCTATGGAGATCTAGAAAGGACGGAGGCAGCCTCCAAAGAGCGTGTGCTCTGTGAGTCAGGCCAGTCTAAACTGAGTTTGGTCACGGTGCACGTTATAACGTTGACCAACTTTAATTTGGCAGTAGACTTTCGATTTACATGAGCATGTGTGCTTTGACATTCTTCTTCACATTGCTCAACATATAATTCATCGGAGTCAGACGAGGCAAGTGAAACTGTATCTTCCGGACCTAAAGAAATCACAGCACAAGATTCCAGATCTGGAATCAAATTGCATGCATCTGCCTCGGTTTGCACGCAGTAAAGGGGTGCACCCATCAGCTCACACTCTACACTCAAGAAAAAAGCATTTTCATCCAAATGTTTCATCCTAAATCCTTGCAATGCACACAGTCAGTGTTCAAGGGCATCTCTAACTGCGTGCATTGCAAGAACTTTAGGATGAAAATTCTTTGCTCCCATTTTTGCTTATTTCTTCAGTGCTGCATTCTGTGATACTTCACACATGCTTGTCCTTGCTTGTGAAGAAACAAGGACATGGAGACACACTAATGCCATAATTTTATACATCTATCATTAATGGTCAGTGTATCTTTTGGTCATTTGATTTTTTATTTAATATTGAAAGTAGAAAAATTAGAAAATGGCTAATTTTTCGTTTTTCGTTCAGGGGTAGAAAAATGAATAAACAGCTTGAATATTCTATTTCTACACGTGGGCGGGAATTAAACGCCCCTTTCTGCTGATTGGTCAGCCAAAGATCAAACCGTGCCGTCATCAGTTCTTCCGCAGTTCATTGTGGCAGAATACTAGTCCTCTGCTGCTGCAATTGTACGAATTCTTCTTTTTCATTTTTTGCAAAAAATGAATAAACGAAAAAGTTTTCTCATTTTTCTACTTTCAATATTAAATAAAAAATCAAATGACCAAAAGATACACTGACCGATAACACACTTTTGCCTTCCTGAAGAGGAGAAAACCAGGGAAGTGACGATGCAGTGTGTTTTTTATGGTCTTGGTGACACAGAACGCAAAGGCCACGAGCATCATCACTAGCCAGTGATATTGGTGCAGTGGAAGACGTGCTTCAGACACTCTTCACACCCATAGACTGTATAAAAACATGGACGTAGTGTCCGTGACATCACCCGTAGGTTTCTGAAGAGCGTTTTTGAAGCTCAAAGTGGGTGGAGCCTGCCGTCGCCATCTTGGCAGCGCATCAACGCACGTCACTCCCGGATAATCGAAAATGGGCAAAGAGGCGGGAGCTGGTTGCTGAAACCACGCCCACCTAGCTCGACGGTGGTGACAGCAGTGGCAATCCACCTGTCACTCAAGTCGCCACGCCCTTAATTATGCAGAAATTTAAGGCTTAATATAATTTAAACGGATGAGTTATAAAAAAAAATTCACACCCCTCACAGTTGTCATGAAGGGCAAAATTAGCTATATAGACCAAAACCACTTTTTGTACCAGGCTGTAAACACATTTTTTGTCAGCTGTAAAGTTGGGCATTTTAACATGGGGGGTCTATGGGACTGACTCCCTTTTGGAGCCAGTCTCTAGCGGCCAGTCGATGAATTGCAGTTTTAGTCACTTCCGTGTTGATTTCAGGAGAGAGACCGGAAGGTTGCCGCTTGATCACACCTGAGGTGTTCCTCACAGCATCAGCTACACACAGAGCATCGAGTGAACCTATGAAAGAGAAATTGACATTTTGAACGTTCAGAAAACATTCAGAAATAAAGTCTCTGTTTTCTTTTTCTTTTTGGTTTTATAACTGCAAATCAGCAAACAGACAATGTGGATTCCAAGCTTCTTGTGGACCACCGTTTTGATTTGGAGGAATTCCAGTCTTGCACCATATCTCCATTTTGTAATGTGCAAACCACAGCTATGATACCCAAAACAGTCATGTAGTGTGAAAGGAACAGCAATCTGATACCTTTGTGTCTTGAGAATGTTGTTAAAGACCAGATGACACTGAACTAATGTTCTATTAGCATTACTGGAGAATCTTTGTCCATGACTTTGAGAGAACATTCCCTTTTACTGAGTATGTGCATATCAGTACTTCAGGGTATTAATAGGTGCAGCAGTACACAGTTTTAACTTAGACTGTGCGAGTGCCACACGGCACATGTATTACTCTCCACATGTTTTTGTTTGCAATCCCAATCACCCTCATGATGAATGGAAGAGCCAGGCCTCACAAACTCTATTGATTTGAGTGGCCAATCTGCAGGTAAACCAGGGAGAGAATTATGTGTGTGTGTGTGTGTGTGTGTTTGAGAGAGAGTTCTGTGGCTTAAACAAAGCTCCATCATTCACTCTGCTCACTAAAGCTTCAGTAATAATTGGGATAGAATAAATGGAGCAAGATTCGTCAAACCATTCAAATACGGATCCCAGGCAAGCACAGAGCAGCTCCTGGTTTTAGGAAATCCAGTGATGAGGAATACAACGAAGAGGAAGCAGAACTAAGAAAGAGATACAGCAGTTTAAAGAGCTGCACATTCAACATTTATAAAACCCCAAGAGAGCGTGCTTGCAACGAGATTTTTAACGTTTTACTAGAAAATATGGTGCTTTGCTGTGCAAAAGTCAATACCATAATGTTAGAGTGGCTGGTTGCTAGGGTATTGCCATGTGGTTGCTAAATGGTTAATGCCTATTTCAGGTGAAAATTAAAATTCGTATTTTGTCATTGATATTTTGAAGAATTTTGATAACCAACCAGTTTTGGTGCCCATGACTCTCACTGCATGGACAAAAAACCCAGAGACATTTCTAAACTATCAAACTTTGTTGATCTCTATATTTTAGTCTCTACATATGGCTTAGGTCCTTGGGATTTTTTACCTGTTTAATCATCTGTCCCTTTTTCAACAAGACACACGATCTGAGGAATCATCCATGTTTAATAATAGTAGTGGTTCTTTTCATCTCAAATCTTCACCTTCTTTCCTGTTCCTCTCTTTTTATCTCTTCTCCTGTCCTGCATTTGATCTCGTGATTCATCTCGTTTCTCTCCTCCTTCTCTTCTGCAGTGGAGATCACTGCCAGACTCCCGCTGAGGCCCAGATGAGCAGATCTGAGCAGATCTCCACAGGAGCCTGTGCTGCAGACCCATCACATGTGGATGGCAGAAATTCACATCTCTGCATTGCTGCGTATCCTCCAAATGACGTCTGTCTGAGCCTCGGTGTGCAGTTCATTTAGCTGCAGCAAATACTGGGCCTAAACACAGCTGTGTTTTGACGACATCAGTTTATTCGCTGGCTGATAATATGAATTATTTCTTATTAGTGGAGTATGCTGAGTGAAGCATCGCTATTATTATTGCTTATATACAGGGTTAGTGATTTGGATGAACTCTTAACACTAAGTGGCATGTACCTTGTCCTGCAGTCATTTAGTCTTCATACAGATGCTGAATGTGTGTTTTGCATCGACGCAGCTATTGAAGTGAATTGAAGAAACACTGAATTGCTTGCACTTGTATTGCGTGTATGTGGCATTCACTGCAGCTTCACAGTGGACATCTCATGTTACACTGAAGTAGAACAGTACAATATGTTCATTGTAATATCCATAACATTTCCATCATCTAGTGAAATCAGAGAACATCATATTTCTGGTTTAGGAGGCATTACAGTATTTGTACTGCTGTGATCCATCAGTCAGAGACGCAGAGGTGCAAACAAAGATACTCAGTAGCTGCTAATTGGAGAAGCATACATATTTACTGGCTTCATAGCCAATCCATTTCTAATGTAAAAGGAACAGTTTATTTAACAATCAAAATTGAGTCAACTTTTATTTTGTATTATATTTACAATGCCTTTCCATGACTTTCTTTCTTACATTGTTTTGAAAAACGTATAGCTTGCCTGTTTCTCTTCATTGTGACAGTCAAACTAAAATAACAAAATGAACTACTTGTGTGCTATATAGCAAGATTTCTGTGGACATAGTACAATAGCTTTGTGTGTGTCAAATCTTATTCAACAAGATTTATCATATCAGGGTTGACGTCAGCATCGTTGATTCTCATGGGGCTGAAATGCATTTTTGACAGTTTGAAATATGCTTTCAAGTTTTAATGCCGGTACATTCCGGTAGGATTTGCCTCAGAAAAGTCTTTGAGGAAATGAAGTACTCTGTTCACTAAAGAACGTTTAAAGGCAGAACAGCACAATGCTGTGCCCTAAATAGCAGCAGTGCTGACTGGGAGCTGGTGCGATACTAGATGTGGGTTTCGTAATCTGTGTTTTTTGGGAATGTCAGCCTGAGCTGTGGAGTTTATGAGACGAGCACATGACTCAGTAGCTTCATAGAAGGGATGAATCGAGGAAATACAGACACTGACTAGTCTGTTCATTGTCTGCCAAGCCAGAGCCTGCTAATGCCATGTCTGCTACTCCAGGGCCTGCTCACATCATGCCAGTTAAGTCAAAGTTTACTGTTGTCATATCTACCAAGTCAGAACCTGTTCACTTCATGTCTGAAACTTCACTGCCTTCCCTGTCACGGCCACAGAGGCTGTTCACAAACTCACAGACTGTCTTGTCACGGCCACGGAGGCCGTTCATGACTTCACTGCCTGTCCTGTTATGGCCATGGAGGCCGTTCATGAACTCATAGTCTGCCCTGTCACAGCCATGGAGGCCGTTCATGAACTCGCTGTCTGTCCTGC
>NW_015539832.1:450479-453023 GCF_001515605.1 Sinocyclocheilus anshuiensis | reverse complement strand
CGTCAAGTCTGTTCATGCCTCGTCAAGTCTGTGTCTCTAGTCTTCGTCTGTTTGGATTATGTTTGGATGTTTGAATCACTGTAAATAAACTGCACTTGGGTTCTTCACTACTCTCGCCTTCAGTGGACTGACTCGTTACAATTACATTATTGTGCTAGATTTATGTTTCATGAAAATTAAGCCCACACTGTAAAAAAAAATTCCATCAAATTTACGGTTAAAAAATGGCAGCTGTGTTTGCCAGATTTTTACCATAAAAACTGCGGTAGCAACATTTTAGGTTTTACGGTTTTAACTTAAATTACCGGAATTTACCATTAACCATTTAACAGGTTTTTACTGTAGCATTTTTACAGTTTTTTACCGTTAAATTCACGGTCATTTTTTACAGTGCATTTTTATGTCAAATTCTCATTGTGAAATTTTCTCCAGTAAACAAAAAATGATAGATTATTTGAATATTTACATAAGGTTTTTTTTATACTGCCTTTAATGTGTTCTGTACATAAATAAAAATAACTGTTACTGTAATTTTACACTGTAATGCAGCAAGATATTACTTTTACTAAATCTTTTATCAATTTAAGGCACAAAGTACAGTCAGCTGTCATTATTGCAAAATAAACCCTGACATGTTTGGCTGTACTTATTGATGATTAAATGTTTATGTATCAAATAAATAATTTGTGTACTGTATATAAAATATAGATTTTAAATAGTTATGTTGTGTTGTGTTGTTATGTTATGTTAATTCCCTTCTTTATTTATTTTGTCTGTTTACTGTAATAAGTGTTTCATTTGTGTCTTCACAGTCTGTTTCATGCTTGGTTCTACCAATGTCATAAAAATCAATTAATAGTTGGTTTATTTAATAATGTAAAAGAGCTTATGCTAGTTACTGTATGTGGACAGTGAAGATGGGTCAAAGTTTCCCCGCTTTATAGAAGAGCTGCTGGAAGGAAACATGACTCCTGTGGCTGTTTTCTATTGTCGTTATATAAAAATACTCTGAATCTTTTATTTATATTCATGTACTCCATTTCAAAATAAGGTATGATATATTTATACATTTTCAACATTTGTGTCCAGATAATAATCATTTTTCAAAGGTAAGCAACAAAAATGACAAAAGCCAGTGATCATTTTCTCTAAAATATTTATGGTGGTTGTGGCACAGATGCGCGCAGCGTTGTCAGGGGAAATCCATGCCACAAATAATCATTTGCTTAAAAGAATGTATGTAAAAGAAGTGTTTGTGGCGTCAGGCGCAGCGTTGGCTCAGCTCAGCTCTTGTTGAATGTGGCTGTGCTGTGCTGGGCTGTGGGTGATTGATAGCGCCGCCGCTGGGATGCGGCCTGCATAAATTCTAGCCTGAACCAGAGTAAGAAGGCCTGATGGGAAATGAATCACACCATAGAACACAATCCAATACCAGAGGAGGGGGGTGCGATCAGTGCCATAAACTGCTGTACCAAACTGGACACCTATTAGCGTTCCTCTGAGGAAACAATTCAGCCCAGCATCATGTCTTCAATTACTTCTGGCTTATAAAAGGAAATGCAGAGAGACAGTGACTGTTTTAAATCTTACTGAAAAAAGGGTTGGTAGCACTTAACCATAAGGTCTCTTTTGTTAATTTTGGATTAAGCATTAATACTAACCAAAAAATATTGTAATTTGTTATTGTTATCAGTATTTATTAACATTTGAAGAGTTTATTTGCAAAATCAGAAAATCATGTTTTTGATTATTTTATCATGTTTTTATTGTGTGTTATTGTGTTAGTTAGCTGTATTCTTTTGTTATTTTTTAACCTAATCAAAATAACCCAACTGCAGTTTGATTGAGATTAATTGGAATGCACAATGAAAAAACCTGATTTTTGAAAATGGTTAAAAACGGAGTTATCTGTTTTTGCAAATGAACTCTTCATTTGTTAACGTTAAATACAGTTAATAAAAATGCAACTGTTCATTATTTTATTCCATTAAATAAAATAGTAACATTTTATAGTAAGGTCTCATTTGTTAACATTAATTAATGCATTGGCTAAAATAAACTAACAATGATCAATATGCGTTTTATAGCATTTATTAGTCTAGAAGTTATAAGTTAATGTTAGTTAATAAAAATGCTGTTGTTCATTGCTTGTTCATGTTAGTTCAAACTAAGTGCATAATATTAACAGATAATATTATAGTATTAATATTATATAATATTATATAACAGATAATTAACTTTTAATTAAAAAATTTATTTTTAAATGTTGAAATTAAGTATTATTCATTATAAGTATTTTAACATAAAAAAATGTATGCAACATTGTTGCATTAAAGGGGTCATATGATGTTGCTAAAAAGAAGCTGATTTCTAGTCGTGTCCTCTTTTGGAAGGCCAAACAAAGTAGTTTCGCTTTCACAACGAAACACAGCGTCACACATGGGCTAGAGTGAGCGGAGGCCGGCAGCTAGAGGAGCGTCCGGAGGGCTTGCGGCAACCACATGTGACGACCCCGGGCTGGACTCCGCTTCGTCCACAGTGAAA
>NW_015539832.1:448085-450416 GCF_001515605.1 Sinocyclocheilus anshuiensis | reverse complement strand
AAGTTGATGTATTCCCTCAGCGACCAGCACAGATCAGCTCCAGGCATGACGAAGCGGATATCGTCCTCTTTTGGAAGACCAAACAAAGTAGTTTCGCTTTCACAACGAAACACAGCATCTTCGCAACATGGCGGCGGCAGCAGCAACAATACTACATAGACGTGGGGGCGTGTTAGAACGAGCCGTTTTAGGTAGGCATGGTTAACTCTTAACTTTAATAAAGAATATCTCTTTGGATTTGAGACTTTAGTCTTTGTAACTTTACAGATCTTCTTTATGCACCAAGAGCTTGTAACACTTCAAAGAGAAAGGAAAAATTGAAATCGCATCATATGTAAATTTGTAGTAAGAATCTAAGAAATAAGAAACATTTTCAAAACCCATGCAGTCCACGCCCTGAGTGATGCATGCAGTCACAGCCAGCGTCTCTTCTCACACCCCTGCAGCGCTGCTCAGTGTCATGTGACTCCAGCGCTCGCTCTGAGAGAGACCAGCTTGCAGCAAGTTGAGACTCAGAGCTCAGTGCAGTTTCCATCTGAGCATCACAACACCACGACCTCTGTGAAGCAGTGACACAGCTCAAGATCATTTATGTAACGCTCAGTTGTATGCAAAACTATTAGTTTGTGAATGCAAGAAGACCCACATTATTATGTCATTTGGAGTGTTTGATGGCAGTGTCCATCTCCAGGATTGTGAGCTCTGTAGTTCTGTGTAGGAATGTGACTTCTAAACACGATATTTTAAAAACTAGGTTTTACAGAAGCTTATATCACCACTGAACAACCTCAGAGCTCATATGGTGGGTCTCTGTTAAGAGTATTATGTGTAATTGTCTCTGTATGGAGAAAATGAATGAGATTTTTACTTCCAGAACCACTTCACTTACATCCAGACTGTTGTGCTCAATTGTGATGACATCAGAATGGTTCATTAAGGGATATATACACACACAGTATATATAACAAGGGAAATACAGAACTGATGTTAATCTAAAAAAAAAACAAAAAACATCAATAATCTTTTTTGACAGCTGAATACTGTGTCATTGCTAAAGGAAGAGCCCCATACAATGATGAAGAAGGCCTGTTCTAGTGTTTTCATGCGATCAAAATTCATTGTGAGCAAGTATGTGGAAAATAGATGATAAATCATACAAAAAAAAGTGTAGTAGACCTAAAGAAACATCTCATTGATAAGCAGGGTGCAAATGGTATAATAATTTAGCTAAGTTTACAGCACATTTAAGGTTACATTCTTTAGTACGAAACAAACACTTTCAATGGTGTCTGTAGGATGGTTGGCAATAGTTATGGTGCAAATTTAATAATTCAGGGATCAAACAGTGGATATTGAGTGATTAAATAATAATAATAATAATAATGTTAACCTGTGTCACTCACACTTATCATCATTTATCACAAGCTACTACAGTGAAAGAAAAGTTATCCTAAGACAGTACCATCTAAAATCCCTGATTTTATTGGTTTTACTCAAAAATATTATTTAACATCACTTAATCATCCTATATTCATTAATTTATAACAACAAAACTCATTTTTTATAGGTTAAATCAAGTAGAAATAGCTCTTTAAGGTAAAAACTGCAGAATACCACTTTTTACTGTACAGTGTAACCCATATTAATGTATTTTAAATGTCTCTTTAAATTATTTTTACATTTACATTTATTCATTTAGCAGACGCTTTTATCCAAAGCGACTTACAATTGGGGAATACATCAAGCGAATACATCTTAAAGATGTATTGTTTACTGTGTGGAGGCGTGCTGAAATCGAGTTTGGTCTCGTACTGTATCGCGTACCTTGTCAGTGTCGTGCGCTTGCTTGACCATTTGTTGTGATGGACAGGAAAGTGTGTCCAGCTGAATTCAATTTGAGTTTTGTTAGACAAATATAAAAAGCTTAGTATACAGTGGTCGCGGCAGCCGTCGTGTGAAGCCCTCCTCGTTTGAAGACCGAAGAGTGTAAAGACCATCGACTCTACCGTTCGACTCCACCGAGAAGGGACACAAGTATCGCTTTTGAATCATTCTCTTTGCTACTACTTGTTTCCCTTCTGTTTGCAGTTTTTTATAACCAATTCTTACTATGTGTTTCCAGATCCCTACTATCATTACCACTCGCAAACCACGCATCACACACTGTAGGCAGTGCAATCTTAACAACCTGCGCACTTTGCCTATGTCTACTAATACACTACTTTCTTTTTCTATTGGTCTCTGGAATTTCCAGTCTGCTGTAAACAAAGCAGATTTGATTACTTCTATTACAAGTCATTCAAGACTAAACCTCATGGCCCTGACAGAGAC
>NW_015539832.1:425125-447925 GCF_001515605.1 Sinocyclocheilus anshuiensis | reverse complement strand
ATCATGTGATCGTTCCTCCACTGAACCCCTCGGATCACTTCCTCCTCACTCTTAACCTCAACATGGTTCCTGACACAACACATACCCCTCCACGTGTCACTTTTCGACTTAACCTACGCTCACTCTCACCCTCCCGACTATCTGCTATGGTTTCATCTTCACTTCCTCCCCCTGAACTATTATCATCTCTTGATGTTAACAGTGCTACTGATACTTTCTACTCCACTCTTACATCTTGTTTAGACACTGTCTGCCCCTTGTCTTCCAGGCCAGCTCGTACCACCTCTTCTGCCCCTTGGCTATCTAATGTTCTCCGTGAGTATCGTTCTAAGCTCAGAGCTGCAGAAAAAGTGGACATTCAACCGAGACTGCCTTGCTCTCAGTTGTTGAAGCCCTAAGACTGGCTTCCAAATCTTCTATACTTATCTTGTTGGATCTGTCCGCTGCTTTTGATACGGTGAACCACCAGAGGATGAAGGACCATCACCTTCAACTCAACCTGGCTAAGACAGAACTGCTTGTGGTTTCAACAAACCCATTACTTTATCAAAATTTCACCATCCACTTAGGTTTATCAACCATAACTCCTTTGAAAACAGCTAGATACCTTGGAGTTGTGATTGATGATAAGCTGAATTTCTCAGACCACATTGCTAAAACTGCCCGGTCCTGCAGATTTGCTTTATACAACATTAGGAAGATCTGGGGCCTGATGTATAAACGTTTATAAATCCTGATATGTGCATGGAAATTTGCGTACGCACATTTCCATGCCCATGTTGTGCGTACGCAAATTTCCATGCACATATCAGGATTTATAAAAAATAAACTAGGCGTAAATATGTGCACACCATACGGACACTCTAGACCAAGCGAACGCACTCTTTTACTGGAGTGAGTGAAATAAGGAAGCAAACAGAATGATTTTAAGGTCTGTTTTACATTTGACATACACATTTAGATGAAATATGACACTCTGAATAATGAAGTTAAGCACTGAAATTTCATGAAATTATTATCCAGAAATTACACCATTTGTATATGAATTTGAACAGAAATATTTGCAGTGGATGTGCTGCTTTCGAACAATTTTCCTGTGGTAGGCTATGTGATTAAATGTTTTAATCACAGCGAGGATTGCTTGGCGTATGACAATTCCGCTTAAAATTGTGTTCTAAGTAGCAAAACTCGTGTTCTGAGAAAATACTTTTGCACGAATAATGATCATTGATGTGAACTTGACTTCGTCTGATGGCTTTGGAACAGGCAGTAACAACAGACATAAGGATGTGCTCGCTGATCAAACAGTCCATTGGCTGGTTTGAAAAGGTCCGATGACAGTATAACCTCTGTTCACAGATGTCGCGTACAGACAGCAGCCTAATGATAACCCCGTTCGTGCTCTTCCCAATATTGTGACAAACACCATATTTAAAGATAGAATTTGAAGGAAACTCTAAGATATGTTATAGGCTATAAACATTTTAAAATATGTTTACCTTTTAGGCAAATTGCATAAATTAGAATAGTGATGTCTCAAAACACATTTATAGTCCGTATCTCATATTTTCCTAATGTATTGTACCCTTAACTGCGTTAAAAATGGTGTCACATGGATGGGAATATGAATGGAAATAATATGCAGATGAGGTTATGCATAGTAAAACTAGGCGTTGTAAGCTCCATATATGGTGATTTTGGGGAGGAGATGCATGTACGCACAATCTTCCGCTGACAGGGATTTATGAAAGGATTTTTGCGCAGGTTCTGGCGTATGCATGGTTTAATAAAAAAACTTTTGTGCGTACACCAAATCTAGCTTTTGTGCGTACATACACTTTTAGGATGAAATCTACAGAAAGTTTTATACATGAGGCCCCAGGCCCTTTCTTTCAGAACATGCAACACAACTCCTTGTTCAAGCTCTTGTTCTGTGCAGGCTGGACTATTGCAATGCTCTCTTGGCAGGTCTTCCAGCCACTTCTATCAAACCTCTACAATTAATCCAAAATGCTGCTGAAAGATTCATCTTTAATGAGCCGAAAAGAACTCACGTCACGCCTCTGTTCATCAATTTGCACTGGCATTTTAATTCTACTTTATCTATTTATCTTCTTTTTTATAAAAAAAAAAAAACTAACTCTAGCTTTCTATTTTTTCTATTCTATCTTCTTGTTTTTCTTTGTGTGTGTGTGTGTGTGTGTGTGTGTGTGTGTGTATATATATATATATAAATACCTTGCTACGTGTACTGCGTTAGGCTAACCGAGACTTGTCATTTGCACATATTGTTGCTCTTTTGTTAGTTTTGATTGCTTCTATTGTCCTCATTTGTAAGTCGCTTTGGATAAAAGCGTCTGCTAAATGACTAAATGTAAATGTAATGAGGCAAATAGACACAGGAAGTGCTCATCATACCAAGTTTCAAGCATTGTTCAAATAAGTACAGGCTAGACAGGGAAAGATTTCATTTTTTTTTTTTTTTAGGATGAAGTCAGATAGTGACAAAAGAGGTGAGTTTTCAGCTGTTGCTTGAAAAATTGTCAGGGAATCATCATTCCGGATAGGGGTGGGAAGATCATTTCACCAGCCAGGAATGGTGAACGAGGATGTTCTGGAAAGTGATTTTGTATACGACTGATAAACAATGGTTTTTTTAGCTAGGGGGATCATTATTTGACATTACAATATTACAACCTTGACAAGTTTTAATCTTTTAATGTCTTTATAAAATCAATAAACTCAACAGGACAAATATTCATGTTACGTTTTTGGGTAACTACTAGGCTATACTAATGTCAAAAGTTTGGTGGTGCGATTAGGTTCAAGAGCTGATTAAAGTGTAGAGGTAGGGTCGACATTGTAAATATAGATAACTACAGAAATCAGTTACAGATGTTATTTTGCATGCAGGTCTTTTTTAAAATATTTGTACAATAAAAACCTGTCTACACAAAATAAGTACATTGTATCTATTGTTTAAATGAAATGTGAGTACATAGAAGTTAAATACTCTTAATATAAAGTGATTCCCATTTTTGTGACAGAATCCAGCTCTTAACCAGAAATGAACCCTGTGTCAACCAGTGACAAAATGCCAGGCGTCTTCTTCAAGCTGGCTTCCCTCTGTACAATACAAACTCCTATACGTATTATTTCTTTACCTCTTTTCCCATTTTCTCTTCCATTTGCCATAACCACTTTCTTTTTTTTCACTTGCTCAGTCTGTTTGGCTGGCTCTAATCTTGTTAGACAGAGAACAGCTCTTTTAGTGATTAGGGTTGGTCATCCGTTGAATTTTATTGGCTGGCAAATGGTGTGTATCGTATACATTTATCAGGAACAATTGGTCTGGCTAAGAGGGCTGCTCGCCTCACCTGACAGCAGGAAGAGAGAGAGAGGGAGAGAGATTGCTCTGGTTGACAACAAATTAAAGATAACATCAAAGGGAATTATTGATTTGTCAATTCGGCAGGCTCTAATTGGAAACTATCAGCTTGATTTTCAGTATTACATGTTAATTACAGCATTAGTGTGCATCTTTTACCAGTCACTGGGTTTGATCACAATCATTAGGGCATTATGGGATTTAATTGCTCAGATGAAGATACCGCAACAGCCAGCAGATAACCTATATAGTTTTCACTTAATGAAATGTTTCCATTGCTACTGTTAGCGCAGACTGACAGTTACACCCGTTACACGTAGGCGGAGTCACTGGACTGAGTGCGGCCGAAATTGGGCATACTCATACGGGGCAAATCCTTGTTCCGGATCTCGTAGATGGACTTCCTGCGGGCCCTCACGCCCCTCACGGCCGTTTTGATCTTCCTCCAGCCCAAGTGATTGAGCTTGGCCAGATTGAGGACCACGCAAAAGCCGCTGACCGTGAAAATGAAGACGAGGAACACGGTTTTCTCCGTAGGTCTGGAGACATAACACTCCACCTCCTTGATCCGATCGCACTCGTACACGGCAGGCACGTTGAATCCGTACAAGAAATATTGCAGAAATACAGATCATTTTGACTGAGAAATCCTAGTAAAAATCATGACTTCCAGATCTTATCAATGACAATCAAAAATACATTCAGTAATATTTTTCATTAATTAACAAATGAACGATAATAGGATGGGCGTGTATTTTAAATGAGACATTTCTTTTTATTTATAGCTCTTGGTGTTTACTTTGGAAATCTATCAACATCAAATGAATGACACAATACTTTGACAAACACTAATATACACTAATAATATACGGACCCATCACCCCGGATAACAGTCGTTATATAAGATAATTCTTTGACATTTGTGCTACTTTTGTATATCCAAACTAATACTCAGACACACAAAGCGTACACACTGAAGAGATTTCCAGTGCCCATGTTCAGTGATGTGCAGGTGAGAGCAGCTGTGCATTGCAGAGTTTCTGCGCAGCCCTTCCAGGACACTGCGGTTCAATGAAATCTCAGAGGAGCGGCATGAGTGTGTGTGTGTGTGCGGCAAGAAAACAAAAGATCAGGCCCATCACTTTTATCACCATCTTTGTAAAGAAGTGGATTTAATTCACAGTATTTCATCCATCTTCATTTCATTCAGTTTATACATGTACCATCCTCAAAACCACAAGGACTGGAGGCTCAGAAAGGAACAGCCCGGCGTTTTCTGCGTTCACTACATGCAAGGCCCTTTTTGTCAATATGCAAATCGATCAGGATAAAATTACAATGTACTGTATATGAGGTACTGAGACAGTACACGCTCATACCATCGTTTGCTCTCAGATCATGAAGCTCCGGGGAGAATCGCCTCCTAAAAACAGAAAAAACGGATCTCTTGATTTGTGTACCTGCAGTAATGGCATCCCATGCTAACGTGTTTGGTCACCTCAGGCCTGCAAACAAGACATTTTTGTTGGTTTTAACTGCAGTGGAGACATCTCAGCGTGCACAGTGCATCTCAAGAGTCTCTCCGTCTGTGGGTTTGCAGCACACGTGCCTAACCTCTCACATGATGTATGACACATCAATCAGAGCAGAATTACATTCATACATAACCCAATCATTTTGTCATTTAGGAGGAGCTGTAAAAACACCAGGTCGGCTCTTGCAGAAAATGCACGGGAGAGAATGAGAGACGGTGAGGGAGGGGAGACTGCAGTACATATAAGGCAAAAGAGATACCAGTTCATGTTTTATTAAAGCTTTGCTCTGTCAGGTCCAGTACAGTCTTTCGGCTCTAGTCTTTCGTTTCTCAGTAAGGACCACAAAGTTGTAAAAATCTCAGGAGTCCTGGAATGCTTATCCAAGGAGAGAGGAATTACTGAGAAAAAAGGGAAGATTGCACCGTACAGCCAAGACATTTTGTTCCCGTCCCCACCGCCCGCCCCTTTTCATAACACCAAATGTCCATCCTCCCAGGGGTCATCCCGTCAGGTTTGATCTGAGACAGTCTGCCACAAACTGTTCTTTATCCTCGGTGACCTTCAAGACGTGTCAGTTCTTAAGCGTCTGTGGGGGGGGGACATATCAATACTCGAGCAAATGCCGCATAGATTTCATCCCCTGAAATTGTCCGGATTCTCTTGAATATAAGTTCTTAAACATGCAATACTTTCCCTTCAAGCTCAGAAATGCAGAGAACATCTCCTCTCTGTGCACGCATTTGCTTGTCATAAATATATGGTGGCATAATCATAAAGAACCATTCAAAGAGGAGAAACAAAATGACATCTTAACGATCAGAAGTTAAACAATAATGCACTGGACTTTGTTTCTGAACAAAGCCTTAAACCAGTTTAAAATGAAAGCACATACGTGCTAGAACACGCTTGCATTGTCATCGAGAACGGAAGAGATACAGCAGGCGTGGGATTTTCACTTAATAGTACATAAATCCCCCCCCCCCAAAAAAAACTATTCGGCTTACAAATATTGCTGGAAGTGCTGGGAGAAAAACCAGCACCAGAGCACAAAACATTGCTGAAACACTGTTCTGTCATTTGTTAGTGAGAAAAGATGGCTGTCCTGTGTCGAAAAAGACCATCACTTTATTTCCACCTGGCCGTTGTTCGAGATGAAATTAGGAAGAATGCATTATGCCATTTTCAGTTCATTTACAGCAAATAGAGCTAAAGCAAGTCTGGATGCAGTAAACATAATTTAAGCAATAAATCTGCTTTATGGATATGGTTATATTCTTCAGAATAGATTTTATATGTATATATGCATATATTTATATACAAGTATGGCACTTGATTACACTTAAGCACGAAAAAAACACGTCACAAATGAAAGCAGAGGGCGCTTTGGTGTTGAAATTAAGGAAATCATCACAGACTTTAAGCGTTTGCAGCAAATTCACCCCTGCTCACGCACACACACACACACAAGGACACGACAGCAGATTTGCAATGGAGCTCATCACGTAGCCTACGTTAAGGTCAATGGTGCGGTACAGGCAACCAAAAAGAAAAAAAACGTAGCAGAAGCGATAATGTTTGATACATGAATGGTGTGTCGAGACTCTCCCGATGTGCGATATTATGTCAGCATCACGTTCACTTTTTAGTGCAAGACGCATTTATTCCCTTCAAGTACAGTAGAGCAGCTGGTTCGGTCACACTTCACATGTCAGTGCTCATGTCACAGCAGTTGTCATGGAGCCGCTTGTAGTTTTACTGTAATGAATCATATAGCATGCACTGTGTGCAACACGGACAGTGTCATGTCAAGTGTCACCGCAGCTTTTAGAGAGGCAATACGCATTCAGGTATCAGCATTTGCTCTTTGTGTACGTCTCAGAGTACAAACGTTGCTAAAAGGTTGCATTATTCAGTAGTGAACCGCTTTAGAAACGTGTTTGTCGTCCACAGTTGCCAATGGAGTCTTTAAAACAGTAACAAAAAAGTCCTACCCCGTGTTCTTGCAATGCATGAACCTTACGTGGCGACAGGACTTGTCCACGGTCTTGATCTTGGCGGCGCGCGGGCTTCGGGTTCTCGTTACGCACCCGTTACACATAGGCGGAGTCACTGGACTGAGTGCGGCCGAAATTGGGCATACTCATCCTGGGCAAATCCTTGTTCCGGATCTCGTAGATGGACTTCCTGCGGGCCCGCACGCCCCTCACGGCCGTTTTGATCTTCCTCCAGCCCAAGTGATTGAGCTCGGCCAGATTGAGGACCACGCAAAAGCCGCTGACCGCGAACATGAAGACGAGGAACACGGTTTTCTCCGTAGGTCTGGAGACATAACACTCCACCTCCTTGATGCATGGGTATCGATCGCACTCGTACACGGCAGGCACGTTGAATCCGTACAAGAAATATTGGCCCACCAGAAAGCCGATTTCCAGAGCGTTTCTGAACACCACCTGAATGATATAAAACCTGGAAATGCCTTCCTGCCGCCGCATTTTGGACTTGGCCGGTTTCGTGCCCGAGCTGGCCATTTCTTTGGCCTCCAGACAGTCGGGCTCGGCTTCTTTGGTGGAGTTCTCCGTGTTCTGCAGTACTCCGTTCATGATGGTGTTCTTGATCTTTTGGTTCTTGGCCTCCTCTCGTTTCAGAGAATCCTGCTCCTTATTATCCAGAGAGAGGAGGACGGTGGCGGTGGAGTAACGTCGCTCCTTTTGCTTGGCCGACTGATGGACCGAGTACGTGATGAAGCAGAGACTCGGCGTGCAGACCATTATGATCTGGAAAACCCAATATCTGATGTGAGATATGGGGAACGCTTTGTCGTAGCACGCCTGGTTGCAGCCCGGCTGCAAGGCGTTACAGACAAACATGGTCTGCTCGTCATCATACACTGTCTCTCCCACTATAGCTACGATTAGGATCCGGAAGATCACCACCACAGTGAGCAGGATCCTAAAGAACAAACACACAGAAAAATAAATGTCAATGAGCTTGAGCTGCAGGGAGCTGTCCGGTGCTGAAACCGGGCTGCGCTTCATTTCACTCTTACTGAATGCTGCATATGGATTATGCAGATAGCACTTGGTATGTCACGTTTGATACTGTACTTTTGCGAATTTGAGCACGGTGTTTCACAAAGCATCACAGCTCCCTTCATTGCTTTAAATGAAATACAAAACAAACACAAATAAATAGGAAAAGTTGAGTTCACTAATAAGGGTAGGATGATGCCCAGTGCTGAAAATGTGGTGCATTCTCAACCACTGAATGCTTTTATTTTAGTTTCACTTAAAACGTGATGCTTTATATTTTACATATACAGACACGACGTAACTGGCATATGTTTCCCTTAATTTTCTATTGTATGTAAGTGAGAATTATTGCACACAGTTGGCAAAAAGCATCACTTTGCCTCAAAAGGTGGCTTCAAATAAAGCAATAAAATAAACGAATACAAATAAATGTATAAGTGGCAGGTTTACTATTGATAGTGGGTTATTAGGGAGCTGAATAAATACAGGTGCGTTCGCAACCAATGAACGATGCATTTCAGTCACATTTCACTGTGGTTCAATAACGCGATATTTTACAAATGCGTTGTGTACATGTTTTTTGATTTTGTTTTATTTTCTACGGTATTTGAAGAAGGTGTAATAGGCGGTAACGCCTTTTTTTGTGCACACCTGGCAAGAAGCATCGCTCTGCGTTCAAACGTGGCTTTAAATGAAGCAAAAATAACAAAATACATAATAAAAAAAAACAAAGCTGTCAATATAAGGCCAGTTTAGTGTCGTTTAAACTAAAGGGTGCTGTCCAGTGCTGAAACCAGTCGCATTCACAACGATTGCATTCAGTTGCATTATATTTTTCATGTTTACTACAAAAATATTTTTTGGTAGGTCATGTTTGTTTGTTATCCTTATGGTGACTTTAGTTTAGGGATCAATTCTCACTATTAACTAGTTGCTTATTAGCATGCATGTGACTAGCATAATGGCTGTTGACTTGTAAAACACATATTAATGCCTTATTCTGCATGATGACATTTAGAAGTCTTTTAGATCTTTTAATATCTCCCCCATACCCAAACTTAACAACTACCTTAATAAATATTAATAAGCAGTAATCAGGAGTTTATGAAGGCAAAAGCCATAGTTAATAGTTAATAGTCAAGTCACCTTAATTTATATAGCGCTTTTAACATTACAGATTGTCAAAGCAGCTTTACAGTATTAAATAGGAATATAGTGTGTCAATAATGCAGAAGGACAATAGTAAACACTCAATTTTCAGTAAAAGGAAGTTCATCGTTGAATTCAGTGATGTCATCGTCCAACTCATTTCAGTTTAAATAGTATCTGTGCAATCAAGTCGACAATATCACTGGACATTAAGTGTCCCCAACTAAGCAAGCCAGAGGCAACAGCGGCAAGGAACCTAAACTCCATCGGTGACAGAATGGAAAGAAACTTGTTTTTTGTAACATAGTGAGAATTGACCCCTAAACTAAAGGCTGACTGTATTTTTTTTTTTAAAGAAAGCTTCATGCATTTTTTTTCTCTTTCTCCACAACGTTTCACAGCTTGACGTCTTATCACCATCAGTTATTTATTGAATCATTATTAAAATCAGGGGATCTTCAGGATATTACAGTCTTTCCACTTTTCAGCAGCCATGAATTCAATAACAAAGAATATATATAAACAGTATATACAGGTGCATCTCAATAAATTAGAATGTCGTGGAAAAGTTCATTTATTTCAGTAATTCACCTCAAATTGTGAAACTCGTGTATTAAATAAATTCAGTGCACACAGACTGAAGTAGTTTAAGTCGTTGGTTCTTTTAATTGTGATGATTTTGGCTCACATTTAACAAAAACCCACCAATTCGCTATCTCAACAAATTAGAATATGGTGACATGCCAATCAGCTAATCAACTCAAAACACCTGCAAAGGTTTCCTGAGCCTTCAAAATGGTCTCTCAGTTTGGTTCACTAGGCTACACAATCATGGGGAAGACTGCTGATCTGACAGTTGTCCAGAAGACAATCATTGACACCCTTCTCAAGGAGGGTAAGCCACAAACATTCATTGCCAAAGAAGCTGGCTGTTCACAGAGTGCTGTACTCACTAACACAGATTTAGACAGATTTGTGAACAATATTTGAGAGAAATAGGCCTTTTGTGTACATAGAAAAAGTCTTAGATCTTTGAGTTCAGCTCATGAAAAATGGGGGCAGAAACAAAAGTGTTGCATTTATAATTTTGTTCAGTATAGAAACATAAAATTACTTGTATTTCATACACGTGTGGTGTGCAAATCACGAATTTCATGTTTCCTCAGTAGATCAGTGCAATTTTAGTTTTAAAATTGTAGTAATTTTGCGGTTTTTCACATTTTTATTATTTAAGTTTTCTTTTTTTTTTCAGGTTTTGCTTGTTACTTTAGTACATCAAGTTAAACTAAAAGAAAATGCACAGGAAAAAAAAAAAAATAATAAAAAAAATATATATATATAATTAAATAATATATATAATTTTGTTTATTTCAAGTAACAAAAAAAGTTTTAGTTAAGTATAATGCTGCAGTACATGGAGCTGAAAATCAGTTTATTCATTAATCTGTGAGAATAATGGGAATGTTGCGGTTCTAAATATAAGTATTTGACATGACAGTACAGACTGTTTTTCTATCAGACTGTTGACAAATCGATTTAAACAGAATAATGCACAATAATGCACCAATACAAACTTTTTCTTCTGCACTTTCTTGACCTGAAATGGACTGTTTTATGGCCTGTATGGAGACTCGGCGGCTGGTTTTGAAGAACTGCATCTTGCGTCCTGGACCGCACAAAGGTCTCATGAAGTCTCTAGAGAAGAGAGTTTAACAAACTCTTCTTGTAATATAAGTATACTCATGTGTTTCAACATTGTGAACTCAGACATCAGTACCAGAAGACTCATTTTTCATATTCAAACAGCCTAAGAGAAAGAGATACAGAGAGGAAGCAAGAAAGTGATACTAAGGCTTTAAGAAAGCATCATGTTCTAGTCACAGAGAATCAAAGGCACAGTAAGCTGGCAAAAACAGTTCATGTTGACTATTAATACAGCTGAAGTGAAGAGATGTGGAGGCTGAGCACTCTTCTTGGCTATTGGTCTCAGCACAGCGCTTTGCCGTGCCGCATGTTCTGGGCACACTTTCTGCCCAGATTGGCCCCCTCCATCAGCAGGTCGGCCAGCCGGTCCAGACCCAGGCAGACGGTGAGAGGGGCGACGAGGCCGTACAGACCCCCCAGCATAATGCTCAAGGGCCAGCCGAGAACCAGCAGCACCAGCAGCCAGACGATGCCCCAGAAACATGAGCCGCACGACATCCTCCGCTGCAGGAATACAAAACACAGCTTTTTAACATTTCATTCACACGCAACTCTTTTTTCAAAGTCACTTTACCAAGCAGCGCTGTTCTCCAGAGGAAGAATTCGGGTTTTAATTAGGATGCAGACACACTCCTGCCTTCAGAATATTAATACATCACTGCAATAGAGTTTCAGTGCTAATGAGAGCAGTAATTAGGAGAGAGTGAGATCAGATACATCACTCCCTTAAAGGGACAGTTCACCCGGAAAATGACAATTTGCAGAAATCTACACAAACTCATCTACCTCTTCAATGGCCTGAGAGTGTTTCTCCACCAGATTTGGAGAAATGTAGCATTGCGTCACTGTCTCAGCAACAGATCCTCTGTAGTGAATGGGTGCCGTCAGAATGAGAGTCCAAACAGCTGATAAAAACATCACAATAATCCACAAGTAATCCACACCACTCCAGTCCATCAGTTAACATCTTGAGAAGACAAAAGCTGAAACTAATCCATCAAGACGTTTTTATCTTCAAACTGTTGCTTATGAGTCCATAATCCATAACTCTTCCTCCAGTGAAAAAGTGTTCTGGTCTGAATCAGGAGAGAAATCTGCACAGATCAAGCACTGTTTACAAGCTAAAACAAAACAGCTCTAAACAAATATGTGGCTGGATTTTGATGTGAGAGACAACAGGAGATGGACTTTATCACTGGAGGAAGCGTTATAATGGATTATGGACTCTTATTTAGTCCAGAAGCAATGGTTTAAAGTTAAAAATGTCTTGATGGATTTGTTTCTTACAAACACGCAGCTTTTCTCTTCTCAAAACATTGACATTAACTGATGGACTGGAGTGCTGTGGATTATTGTGATGTTTTTATCAGCTGTTTGGACTCTCATTCTGACGGCACCCATTCACTGCAGAGCATCCATTGCTGAGACACTGATGCAATGCTACATTTCTCCAAATCTGATGAAGAAAAACTTTAACTTAGATGGCCTGAGCTTGAGTACATCTGGATGTAAATCTCACAGAAAAATTTTGAAGAGGTGGCCAAATTCCTTCAAAACATCTGAGAGAGCGCTGGATGTAGAAACCAGCTTTCAAAGGGATGATCAGGAACTACATCAGGCCTCACAACATTTTCTGCAACACTGATGGTGAGCAAGCGCAATAATAATGCAGTATTTCATCAGTTAATTTGTTGAGTGAAAATAGTTGTTAGTTCACAGTGCATTAACTAATTATACAATTTAGGATTTTAAAAATGTTTTTGTAAATGTTGAAATTAACATTACCTGAGATTAATGAATACCGCAGCAGCATTTTTTATTGTTCGTTCAAATTGAACCTTATTTTAAAGTGTTTATATATAATGCACTGGTTTGTTGTGATGAAAAACATTTTATTTTGTAAACTTTTTTCCATTGATTTCATAATTACAAAAGTATTTTGATTTACTTTGACTTTTATGCACTAAATGGTAGGTTTAATGGTATTAAAAAAAAAAAAAGTTAATAAAATGACAAAATTGACAAACCAGAAGGCATGTGATCAGCGTGCGGTCTGTCTACTGCAATAACTGACAGTAAAAGCCACGGCTGGATTGAGGAAATCACACCATCAGTCTCATGCTGCTGTGTCAGTACATTCTGCTCTGGAGTGGCGCAGACTTGTATGCTTTTATTTCAAATGTCCAGCTATTAATGAGACCATTTACAAAACCCATTCTGCAAGCTGATGAAACACTACATATAAAACACTCTTTAAATCCGCATTAAAGGTTAAATCACATTTAGCTCATCCTGTTGTGTTACTGACCAAACACTGCAAGTCTTGAACTAATGAAAATGAAAGGACTTACTGGGAGTGACTGTTGAGTTGAGTAATAAATTCTTCTTGAAAGCTCTGTTAATGTTTCCTGGAGTTCCTGCTGACAGACGCCAGAGACCCTGATGAAGCCGAGTTTCCAGCAGTCAGTCACAGCTCTGGCAGCGCTCAGCACAGCTGGAGAAAGACATCTTTCACAAGTTACACAACCAATGCATTCATGTGATCTACCCTCAGATATGTGCTCAAGTTCAGCGTTTACAGGACAGGGATATTACCATCAGCTAAAGCTAAAACCATAAAAAAAAAATATATATATAATAAAAACAATTTCTCATTTGTTAAAGCTGACGTACTAAAAAATAATTACTTAAACATTAAAGGAAATAAAATTTAAATGTAAACTTATTTTATTTCAGGTAGTTGCTAAGGCAACATTTCTCATTTTAAGTTAAATTTACTAAAATAACTAAAACGTTAAAAACGCGTTTAGTAAAAAAAATAAAAATTACTAAAACTTTACAAGTAAAATGAACATAAAAATATCCAATTCAAAATATTACAATATTTCAACAATATTAAAATGACATTTGAATGAGTGTCTAATGGAAAATACAAAACTGAAAATTAACTCAATTGAGTGTTTACTATTATCATTTTGCATTATTGACAATATTTTCCTAATTACTTTTTTACTTTTACTTTTAGTCATTTAGCAGACGCTTTTATCCAAAGTGACTTACAAAATAAGAAAAAGTAATTAAAACTAAAAGCTAAAACTCTATAAATACTATATACACATTTAAGAAAATAAAAGAAATTAATTCACGCTGTAGTTGCTTTGACACAATCTGTATTGTTAAAAGCGCTATATAAATAAAGGTGACTTGACATAATACGATTTTTAGGGGAAAACTATGGTGTGTTAGATAAACAAATAAAAGGCATGACTTAATGAGTGCATTTTTTAATTAATTTTTATTACAAAATTCCTCTTACAAAAGATGAATGAACATTCAACACTCAATGCAATGGTAAACGGTAATAATCTAAAAAAACAACAAAACCATCTGCAGGTGAATGAGGTTCTCTAGGCCTCTCCATCCTCATCACTGTCGCCGCTGTCGCTGTCTCTGCCTGGGTGTTCAGGCATTTTGGTATGATCCTGCTCTTCCTCATCATTCTTTGTCTGTACCTCCTCTTCCTCAGCGGCCGTCGGCTGCTGCTCTTCACTCGGACTCGTCTCGGGACACTCTTCATCGGCCTCCATGGGCTCCTCTGAGCTCAGCAGCTGACGAGGAGGATCCAGGAGCTGCTGCTGCAGAAAGAGAACATAACGTATGAATCAGACACCGTACCGTTTGACAGAAAGGATCCCCAGTGCGGTTCCTTTAAGTTACAATTTTTGATGCATCTTAATTTTTCAGCATCTCAGTGTTAACTTGCAGTGCATTCGCCTGCATCTGTAATATTTTGTCCTCTTAATAAAACGTTAAATTTAATTACATTTTTTTTTACTCATTTACTGCTTTGAAACAACACCAATGTCTATATTAAACATTCTAAACCCTAAAATGAAAGTAAAAACTAGGGGTGTGCGATATTGACAAAAAATTATATTTGCTCAGAGACACAAAACAGCGCTGTGGCTGTATTCGGAATGATTTTTGTTGGCGAAATAGACACCATATTGCTTGTTTTTGCTCTAAAACGTAAGTCTCTTAATTAACTTATTGTTTATTTAATTCAATGTCACATTTGTAATCATGGTAATTTTTGGAGAAAAACGGCACTCTTCGTGTGAAATTGAATAACTATATGAAGTGGTATAAATATATACATTTTCTGCCATCATGTCTTGAATTTGTGATCATTCTAAATGCATTTTAATAGACTGAATCATGCAGTGAAAGAACGCACACTAAATGCGCACACGCACTAGTCTAGACTTCACTTAATGTATGCGTGCGTTCTGTAGGGATGTTTTGAATGGTTTTTGCAAAATACTCGATAATGTCAAATCGCACATCGTTAAAACAACAATTACGATATTATCGCAGACGATATATATCGCACACCCCTAGTAAAAACTATATTTTGAAACAACTTTACAGTGCAAAAAAATAGAAAATTTGACAAAAATAAGTTTATATAAACCTCATATTTAAGCATAATCGTTGACTATATAATGTTATGCATTTAATTGGTCAGAACAAAAACAGCAGTTGGGCTGAATGAAAATGCAAATTCATTCTCTGGCAGTAAGAAATGCAGAAATACAGTGGTTACCCCATTTAGTTCTTTACACAAAGTTAGAAGCACTACTTTATTGAGCATCATACAACATGCAAAATGCAGTTAAACCGTCTTTAAAGTCAGTTCCCTTCAGTTATGCATTACTGGATTTGCACAAATCATGTGAATGGAAATTCAAAGTCAGAATGGCAAATAACTTGCTCTGCCTCTGACATGAGTTGCGTTAAAATCAAAACAAAATAATATCTATAACAATTTAATTTATGAACTTCCAACTGAAAATTGAATTACACTACAAAAACTGACCCAAACTGGGCTCACAACCCAAAAGGTCCCATTGGGACCTTGCTTTATTCATGGCAGAACATTTGACAGCATTGAAAAGCACAGCTGCATCGCACGTGAATTCAGCCAATGAGTGAAGCAAAGCAGCAGTTTAATTAGCATGAGGCTCTGACGTTCAAAACAAGACATCCAAACTACAACAGACAGACCAGCCGTCTATTTCCTTCAGAATGTCATACTCGTGTTCACCTGCAGTGTCATTTTTACAAATGCTACAAAATCGGGCTTGAAGCTCTAACTAAATTGAGTAATTTTTATTGTAATTTAAGTGCTTAACCTTTAAAGAATGTTGTCTGATAACCTCAGGAGCTCAAACTATATATTATATGAGCTGCTTAATTTTCTATTGCAAATTTCACAATATAATTACCAAAATTGGTCTGTTTGGGGTTTAAAACCGATAAAATCAAAATAAGACTGAATCACTCAGCAGGAGTTAACTCACTCTGCAACACACTGGATCATTTATCGTCGTATACAAGAGAGACAACAAATACATTTTTAATTGCTTAAAGTCATGTGACACCACTTTGTGCTCTATTGAAGGATAGTTGCTCACACGTCCGAGCTGTTTAAAGCTCTGCATTATACGTCAGGAACGTCTCTGCAAACACCAGCACACTTACTTGTCTGTGCTGCTGCATGCTCTGAATCATGTGCATGTACATGTTGTAAACAAGGTTAGCCATCTCCGGCATGTTTTTGACCACCTGATCAGGCCGGGATCGCTCCTCTGTCTGGATGGAGGGAGAGAGAGAGAGAAGAGGAGAGAGGCTTCAGCACAAGTCTTCCAGGAAACAGAAATTCTCTTTCGCTCAGTCACAAGACTCAAATTTAAAACAGCGTGTCAACATATACGTTTTTTCCTGAGAGAGAAAGAGGAACCTGACTGATATAACTAAAACCTAGTGATGATATAAAGATTAAATTCACAAAAACAGATGTCTTCCGCTACTCATGTTATAAAGCTGCAGGAGACACTAGGTCTTAGTTACATGGCATCAGGTTCAGGAAGTAAACATTTCTTTCATTTTCTCCATAGAGAAACAGATTTTGAACAAAAACTTATAAACCTTCAAAGACAGACCTACTGTGAGCTTTGTAGTTGCTCATTGATTGTATATGTTTTTGTTGAAGCGATTAGTACAGATTGGGGCTGTTGTGATTGCTCGATTAAATTTGAGTACTCGATTATAATTTAAAAATCGGCAAAATAACGGGAGTGGCGCATTCCACAAAAGAGAATCCATGAAAAGCATCATTAGTCCATTTTCTATGGCTGCACGGAATATTAAAACCATTTAAAATTCATATTATAAAACGGAGAGCTCCGGTCCTTGATGCTGATTGGTTGAGCCGCGCTCTAAGCTGTTGTAAATTACTCTACAAACACACACTTTTGTTTACTTCTGTGTGTTGCTCGGCAACCACAACTGTTTCTGAGGAACTACATTGTTTGGTGGAAGAATACTGTTTTTATTAACATCATTACACTTTATTTGCTCTGTTTTATTTTGTGAAACCTTACTTCGATATGGAATAACCGTTTTATAAAAGCAATAATCCCCGTGAAGCCGTGGTTTACAGTGAATTTATAACAGCTAAGGGGGTTTTATAACTCTGCTTCGCATCGTGCCTAACAACACCCCATAGCTGTTATAAATTCACTGTAAACCACGGCTTCACGGGGATTATTGCTTTTATAAAGCATAGTGTCATTGTAAATATATGCGCTGCAGGTTTAATATGAGCTATATTATTACATTAGTATGTATTTTAACAGTTTTGTTCAAGAAAACCATATGATTATTATTGCCTCATTGCTATTATATATGTATTTTAAGTAAAGTTTAAGTCTATTATTTGCTTAGGTCCATTTTCATTATCACAAAAAATGATCCGATTAATTGATTTATCAGCAAAAGAATTGACCAATTACAAAAATAATCGTTGTGACAGCCCTAGTATGGATTATCTTATTTTTAAATCATTGTTTTACAGCTGAAATACTACATTACCCAGGATGCTGTACAGAAAATGACACCAATCAGCAAGTCATGGTGAAGGAACCATGCCAAAAGAGCTTTGTAATAAACAAACTCTCATCAAGCACCACAAATGACGCAATCGTATATCATAATATTTGTGTATATTTTGCAGCAAACTTAACTGTGAGTAGTTTAATATTTCTCGATCACTTTTTCCCATTTCCAAAATACACAGATAAAGTCAACAAGGTAAAACAACACCAAACTCTGGTGGCACTTTTACAAGATGGAGGAATTTGATAGAAAGTTTGGGTTTCAATCAATACGGTGAAGCTAAACTCAAGTTTTCACCACATATGTGACCCTGGACCACAAAACCAGTCATAAGGGTCAATTTTTTGAAATTTTGAGATTTATACATCATCTGAAAGCTGAATAAATAAGCTTTCCATTGATGTGTGGTTTGTTAGGATAGGACAATATTTGGCTGAGACACAACTATTTGAGAATCTGGAATCTGAGGGTGCAAAAAAATCTAAATATTGAGAAAATCATCTTTAAAGTTGTCCAAATGAATTTCTTAGCAATGTATATTACTAATCAAAAATTAAGTTTTGATATATTTACAAAATATCTTCATGGAACATGATCTTTACTTAATATCCTAATGATTTTTGGCATAAAAGAAAAATGGATAATTTTGACCCATACAATGTATTGTTGGTTATTGCTACAAATATACCCCAGCGACTTAAGACTGCTTTTGTGCTCCAGGGTCACATATTAGCTCTTTACTGTCAAACCCCAGGTAAAGTAGTACAAATAAAAAGTGCAAGATGAGTGTAAGGGTGTTTGCAAAAGTTATTTGAAAATATGCTTTATTTTTGCAGTTCTGCTAGGTGACTAATATAATATAATAATAATATAATATATAATATAGCACTAATATTGCAACTGATTGATTTTCGAAACTATCGCAAAAATCTGATTTCTCCAGCAAGCCGAGAGCCATGTTGAGGTGTGACGTGCCGGCTGTACTCACAGAGCTGTAGTACTGATGGGGCCGGATGTGCAGCTGCAGGGGTCGGGCGGTCAGCTGGCTAAAGGCTGGCGTCAGCTCGTAGCAGTTCTGGAAAAGAGACACTCGAGCAAATATGTAGAGGCCGAGCCTCGCACGAGACATGGCCACAACCAGACGCCGCACATCTCTGAGGAAAGACAGAAAACAGCAGTCACTTCCGAGAACAGATCTGTGGAGCAGTGTTATTTTGACATACTATTGTAGTTTTTGTTAATATTTTGAATTTGATTTGACTTTTATATTTTGTTTACACTTCAGTTTTAGTCATTTTATTGTTTTGTTTTAACATGTTAACATAGAATTTATTTTTTTATTTCATTATTTTTATTTATTAATTTTTAGTTTTAGATATTGTAGTCCTTGAACTAAAACTAAACGAAAATGAGAACTTTTAACTAGCTGAAACAATAAAAACTTTACATTTTTAACATTTTATTTTATTTCAGTTAATATTTATATTTTAAAAAAAGGTAACATTTTAGAAATGATTAATTAATGAATTATTTAATTGTTATGTTTAGCTAATATTTTTAAACAACAGCTTTAAATATGCCTTGGTCAATTTTAAAAAGTGATTTGTTTTGTTCATGGGTATTATAGTTAAGTAAAACCATAAAAACATTTTCATAACTTGTATAATATATAATATGTGACCCTGGACCACAAAACCAGTCTTAAGTGTCAATTTCTCGAAATTGAGATTTATACATCATCTGAAAGCTGAATAAATAAGATTTCCATTGATGTATGGTTTGTTAGGATCGGAAAATATTTGGCTGAGATACAACAAAAATCTGGAATCTGAGGGTGCAAAAAAATCTAAATATTGAGAAAATCATCTTTAAAGTTGTCCAAATGAAGTTCTTAGCAATGCATATTACTAATCAGAAATTAAGTTTTTAATATATTTACAGTAGGACATTTACAAAATATCTTCATGGAACATGATCTTTACTTAATATCCTAATGATTTTTGGCATAAAAGAAAAATCAATAATTGTGACCAATACAATGTATTGTTGGCTATTGCTACAAATATACCCCAGCGACTTAAGACTGCTTTTGTGCTCCAGGGTCAAATATATATTATAATATTGTCATATAATAATATAACAAATTTAATTTCAGCTAGTTTCCAAGACAAAGCATCTCATTCTCGGTTAGTTTAACTTAACAAAACTGAAATAAAAATTAATATGGACATATTTAAAAACTAAGAAAAATGACAAATAAAAATACAACAACATTACTAAACCTTAAACTAAAATTAACATAATAATCTAGTATTTCAATGATAGCAAAATAAAACTGATTTTGCTACATTTAACCACATTTTTAAACCAGAATTAGATGGTTTTAAATAAGTCACATGTGGTTTTTGTTACTTTAAACTACATATTTTAATGATAATCAAACAGCCACAGGAAGTGCTCACCTCAAATGTCCTACGGCTTTGGTGCGGACCAGCGAGAGGATGATGTAATCGTTCTGTTGACCCTGGAACCTGTCCACTGTGGTCACCTACAAGACAAAGGGCAGTCTGTTATATAAGCGATGAGGGTGGAGGGTTTTTATTTGAACTGAAGAGCATGAGCTCCTCTGCACTGGTTTAGTGCTAGTTAGTTTTGCACACTACTGTCTGATCAGATCTAGATTTCTGAAGTTATGGACTGTCACTTCATCCTGTTGAAGTGATCGAAACTCTCATTCATGAGTCACATGAGTGTCAAAGGAGAGAACGTGTGTGTATCTCAGAATGTGATCAAGTCAACAGGTCTCTTCCTTTAGCTCAGAAACTCTTACTGACTGAATCAACAAATATCATCAACTCCATGACGAGTAAAATCAGCCAAACTCAGCAACATTTCAGCCACCAGTCAGGTAAGTTCTTTCATGAACACTTTTCTACTTGGAAATCTGTGACAGCAATAATGTCAAGACGGAAGGAAGTTAATATTTGATTTTCTCCATTTGATTCGACACATTAATTCAATTCAATTCAATTCAAGTTTATTTGTATAGCGCTTTTCACTTTACAGCAAATTAAGTTTCTACAATATTTAGTACATTATTTAAAACAAACAAGACTAATGCTAAATGGTGTAATATTGCACAATATTGAGATGATACCATGAGCAGGACTGGCTCATGTGAGCTGCTGTCTTAATTCAGAGGGCTAGCGATATAAAGTACATCTGCATTTACATTTAGTCATTTATCAGACACTTTTATCCAAAGCGACTTACAAATGAGGAGAATAGACAAATATGTAGCCTAAGTGCTGTAAGAAGTCTTGGTTAGCTTAACGCAGTACACATAGCAAGGGTTTTTTTAATTAAATAAAAGGAAAACAAGTAGATAGAATAGAAAAATAATATAGAATGCTACTGTTAGAGGCTGTTTTTTTTTTTCTTTTTAAAGAAAACAAATATATAAAATAGAAGTAGAATAGAGAGTGCTAGAGTTGGAGGGTCAAATGAAGATGGAAGAGATGTGTTTTGAGCCGTTTCTTGAAGATGGCTAAGGATTCAGCTGCTAGGTCATTCCACCAGAATGCAAAAAGTAGACGCAATGTTTGTCTAAAATTACTGAAGGGAAACATACACGGTTAAACAGAGCATAAGCTTGCCAAAAAAAAAAAACATTTGCTTAACTAGTTAGAACCAATTAACAGCAACATCTGCTAGTCACTCAAGTATTGGGACTTGTCAAGCACTGAAAACGTGTTGAAATATATCAGACCTACACGGTGCATTTGGTTAAAATTGAACACAAAGCCTGGTTAGCTGCCTGATTTTGTGCTGCACTGAAAGCAGTTGTAAAGCACAGTATTCCTGCTATGACTGTTTCAGCACATCAGTGTAAAACATCTGACCACTCCACAGAGTTCTCCCCAAAACCAGCCCATCAGTCTGTCTGGATCTGCTCATGACATTACAGCAGATATTTGATTTCTTGTGGCTGCGTGTTAAAACAGGCTGGCGTCTCATTATCATTCTGCTCTTCCTCGGTCTCGGTGGCTGGATCTCTGCCTCTCAGCAGATGGTGTCCGATGTGAAATTCATCAGCGAGTCTCGAGGAGCGTGCACACGTGCTCAGTGCCCGCTCAATACATGCCGCGCATACTCGAGTGAGACTGGCCCATTTCTGTACTGAAGAAGTGTTAAATGCTAATAAAGGACTGAGCTGATCTCATCTTCAGCAGAGCAAGCAGTTTAACCCCTGCAAATGAAAATGAGTCTGCTACAGGCCTTATGCACTATGCTATTAGAATTAATACGCTGCTGACACTGATTAAATCAAAATACCTTTCATATCTTAAAGTTCAGCCAAAAATGAAAATGGTCATTTACTCAACCTCATGTTGTTTCAAACCTGCAGAATTTCATTCTTCTGTTGAACACAAAGGAAGATCTTTTGAAGAATGCTGGTAACCAAAAAGTTTCCATAGTATATATTAGGGCTGCACAATTAATCAAATTTATAATCGTGATTACAATTACGGATGCCACAATTACATAATTGTTCACAGCGGCAATTAATCATTCAAAGTCCACTTATGTTATTTTGCATGCTTAAGATGTTTTTTTTCTTTCTACAGGTTATCTTAAGGGTTTTTTCATTGTTTTAATTTGAGTTTTAGTATAACATTATAATACCATGCAAATTTTTACTTTTTTAGTTAAAGAAGAAACCAATCCAATATAGTTGACATTTGAGGCTTATATAAGCAATACAAGTTTTTCAGGTAGTTTTCAGCTTGTTTATTTTCATATAAAAATATGGCATGCAGTTACTTCAAACAATGGTATAAACATCATTCAATCAATCTAAATTGTGGTAATCGTAATTAATAATCGCAATTACAATTTCAAGGGAAAAATCGACAATTATGATTTTTGTCAATTGTGCAGCCCTAGATGTATGTATATATGTATATGTGTGTGTGTATATATATATATATATATATATATATATATATATATATATATGTATATATGTATATGT
>NW_015539832.1:419428-424840 GCF_001515605.1 Sinocyclocheilus anshuiensis | reverse complement strand
CACTTTATTTTAATCTTTACTTAAGTATTAAATGTAAAAAGTACTGATCAATGAAATGTGTATTTCTAGGGGTGGAAAAGCCAACTTTGAATATCAAATTTATTTGTGCATTTTTATTAAATTAGAAGTATTTATTAAATTAATTATTATTACTAAGAAATTAAAACAAATATATGTTAAGCATACAAACAAATATCGTAAAAAAGGGAACAAAGAAAAAAAAAAAGCAAGTATTTTAAGAATCTGAAAGACAAATGCATTGAGGGATTTTTCTCTTTTCTTACTCTTAATTTAGTTCAATCATGACAACTCTCGGAAGATTTTAGCATGGTGATGGATGTATTTGGTCTTGGCGGAACAGATCTGCTACGCTGAGTGAGACTGGCCCATTTCTGTACTGAAGAAGTGTTAAATGCTAATAAAGGACTGAGCTGATCTCATCTTCAGCAGAGCAAGCAGTTTAACCCCTGCAAATGAAAATGAGTCTGCTACAGGCCTTATGCACTATGCTATTAGAATTAATACGCTGCTGACACTGATTAAATCAAAATACCTTTCATATCTTAAAGTTCAGCCAAAAATGAAAATGGTCATTTACTCAACCTCATGTTGTTTCAAACCTGCAGAATTTCATTCTTCTGTTGAACACAAAGGAAGATCTTTTGAAGAATGCTGGTAACCAAAAAGTTTCCATAGTATATATTAGGGCTGCACAATTAATCAAATTTATAATCGTGATTACAATTACGGATGCCACAATTACATAATTGTTCACAGCGGCAATTAATCATTCAAAGTCCACTTATGTTATTTTGCATGCTTAAGATGTTTTTTTTCTTTCTACAGGTTATCTTAAGGGTTTTTTCATTGTTTTAATTTGAGTTTTAGTATAACATTATAATACCATGCAAATTTTTACTTTTTTAGTTAAAGAAGAAACCAATCCAATATAGTTGACATTTGAGGCTTATATAAGCAATACAAGTTTTTCAGGTAGTTTTCAGCTTGTTTATTTTCATATAAAAATATGGCATGCAGTTACTTCAAACAATGGTATAAACATCATTCAATCAATCTAAATTGTGGTAATCGTAATGCGATACGGTGCCGTGAGTATTTAAGACATGCTGCTGCTGCACAAATAGCATATAAAATAACCCGTAGCAGATCTATACAGGTGGAGCTGGGGAAGGTGGAGGGTTTCAGAGAACTCTGAAAGCGCGCTGCAGGAATCTCAAGTGAGTGCTAGCCAGCCATATAAATGCAAGGCAGTAAGCTCATTGGCAACATATGCAGCATGAACCAATCAGCTTGTGCCAAGTCATTTAACTCTCTGAATATCATCAGTTGCATTAACAACCAGTCAGCCTGCGCCATCTAGAGTTTCATGACTGAACTATATATTTAAACTTAGATTTGTGGATAAAGATATTGAAGATATTGGATATGTATTGATCTGACCTTTTTACAGCAGGTTTAATTCACAGAAAACTGACAGTCAAGACCTAAATACGATTTTCATTTACAATCATTAATACTAAACTCTGCATTATTAACTTTTCACGCCATCAGCTCTTGGTTCATTTCGAGTCAGTCATGAACAATTCTAGGGCTGCACGATATATCGAAAATATTGAAATATCGCAAATGTAAATATCGCGATATGCATATCGCAACGGCGTGCGATATCTAAATCATTTTAATAATAGGCTACTTAAATCAATATCGTATTGCATATCGAATATCGCATTTTTTAACAAGGTATCGTGTATCGCATTTTTTTTTTCCAATATCGCACAGCCCTAAACAATTCACTGAACTCACTCTGATCAGATTGAATCAGTGAGTTGTTGACTCAAGAACGGCTGCAATTGAAACGGTCTAATTCACGAATGAATCATTCGGTGCGATTTGCGAACCGATTCAACAGGTTTACTGAAAAGAATCAGCTGGTTCACGATTTCGACATCACTAACGCTTCTGTCGATTTCTCCACGCTATGTTTTTATGAAATGTCGTGGAGTCAAAAGTGCGACATTATGCTCTGAAATGTTGCGAAGTAAAAGTTTCCAAAATAAAAAACATTGATAAAGTACAGATACTTGACAAATGTATTCGCGTAAAAATACCACTGGTCACTACAAACTCATGACTTTTTTTTTTCATCCATTGAAAACATAAGGAGATGTTAGGAGACCTACGATATCAGGCTCAAAAAATGAATCATATGACCTCAGAAGACTCTGAAATTGATCACGGACAAATTTTATGGCCCCATTAACTTCCAATGTATTCCAATGTATTAAATTTCTCGTTTTTGTACCACAAAGTAAATGATGACTCCTTTAAATCCAGTCTCTTCCAGTGAACCACAGAAGAATAGTCTTCATTACGTCAATGAGATTGTTGTTCTGCAGTCTTGAATGCTCATAAACTAAATGTCTGTGCAAACGGCAGTCGTCTATTTATTTGGTTTGTACTCAGCCAGTAGGAACTTTACACGCTTTAGTGAGTCCGTCTGCCAATCACCCTCAACAACAAGCTACAGCAAACCTGTCCACTGCTGCAAAAGAGGCAAAATAGTGAACGCTGGGCAGAAAAAAAAACAACTAATTTAGAGCACAGGACAAGCTGTTCACACACATTAATGCAGTTCACTCGGCCATGCATCAGCATCGTGGGTCATCGCTTCTGAAGATAAAACATGAAATCATGGTATCAGCTGCTCTTACTTTACTGGGCTGTCCGAAGAAGGAGTTGCTGGCACATCTCTGGTTGATGACGTCTCGTATCAGGTGTTTCTGGCCATTGTAGGTGGTCAGTATGCTGATGCGTTCAGCAGGATATCCCAGCAGACGCATGTACATGTACAGCGCCACCACATACTCGGCCTCCGCCAGATTCTACAAACACACACACACAGGTCACATGCATTCAGCATCTCTCACGAGACAGTTCATAATGTGCTGACAATATTTACAATATTACAAAAATCAAACCGCTTTATAATATTTTGAGTCTTTTCAATGAGTTTGATCTATTTCATGACATGAGTAAATGACGGAAGCAAGAGTGTTTTTATGTTAGACCTCAAGAGAAATCAAAACAGAAAGCAAGTAAAGAACGAAAGAGCGTTAAACAAACTAGACTGACTGATCTTGGTTAACGTTATTGATTATCAGTGTAAGCTGCTTCAGGAATCCCATGCACTTTTACAGGACAGCATATCAATACTGCAACATTGCAACAACCGGCTGAGTTTTTTGCAGTATAAAGACAATGTGATAAGGACATTTACATAACAAACAGCTGTATTTGAATTAACACCTGAAAGCATGCACGTTCAGCATATGTTCATTTAGTGTTACTCTAATAAATGTTCAGATGTGAACAGGTTTACAATGTAATAATGAACAAACACTGCACTCTTTTTTGTTTAAAAACCTTTAAAAAGACTTTTAAAAACACTATACAAAGCTTAACAGATCATGTGCATTATGCAGCATATTTTCATCCCATCAGATGTAAAAAAACAAAACAAAAAAACATTAAATTAGTATTAGATTACATATTAGCTTTCCTTTATCACAATATCACACTTCAGGGAAAATAAGTGAAGTTGATGTCCGGACGTAAGATTTAGCTTTTTTTTTTTTTTTTTTTTAAGAAATACTTAAGGTCCTTGCACACGGAGTCAGAAATTTTCGTATGCGTTTTTTTTTTTTTTTCCCTTCGTTTTTTTTCATATTCGTCATTCTTTGCTATTGAAATGCACAAAATCGAACCTGATCTAAATTTTTTATGACGGATGAAAGTTTCGGAGGCAGTGTGTAAACGTGACTGACACAACGTGAGGTCGTATTTATTTTTTAATGCGCAAAAATTTCGGACTCACTGTGCAATTGCAATAAAAGTTACTTTAGAAAAATGACAAGGTCAAAAAGCACTGCATTTGACTACAGGTATAGTAAAACCCAAACAGGAACATGCAAGTCTAATTTCTAACTACTTTCTAATTTGACTAAAAATCTTTGATCATTATGCAACACCATACCAGTGATGACGCAATGCTTTATTTAAAAATGTAATTGTCAATAATCTTTACCAATTGTGAAGTATTACAAATAATCTTAAAAAATATGCAAAACTAAATTGAACCCTTCTCTTGACCTAATTTGACTATCAAAAAAAAAAAGGCTAAACCTATGGGTTGAAATTGTAGGTGGAACAGCTCTGAACTTAAACTTTACCTAACAGAGCACTGCTGATATGGCAACAGCTCCAGTAGGACACTAATAAGGGTACTAACCTACTAATAAGAGACGCTTCTTCAGCGGCTGCAAGCACTGACTGTGCAAACAATGTCCTTCCTATTGCGCTGTGAGAGGCTAATTTATACGGCCCATTAGAGCTGTGTGTGTGTGTGAGAGAGTGAGAGTGTTGGCATGGATACTGTAATGAGGACACTTCCCTCCAGGACCCCAGTAAACAGTAGCAGGGCACATAGCCGCACTCATGTGACTTGCACACTGCATGCCGTACGCTCATCACTTATGAACAATGCCGAGTTTCAGGAGCTTCTCAAAAACCCATGTCATGAAAGTTAGGCCTCGTCTTTCCTCAACTTAACATAAGAGGATGTTACTTTTTTGGTATATGAAGATCATATTGAAATTTTTATCCATGCCTTTAATTAAATCTTTGCTATTTTACCATTATATAAAGATTTTTTTTCTTTTGTCCCAGATCCAAATGGTCAATTACAGAAAAAATCCATCATAAAAATATTAACCAGAGAATTAACAAAAAGTGAAACAGACAACACATCAATATCTATGGTGTGATTTCAATTATATATACACATGACATTTCATGAGTTATTCTTACGTAAATCAAAGTAAATATTATTTAACTGAACATAACTTTTTTTATTGTGTCATTTTCAAATGATAAAAAAAGTGAAATTATTAATTTGTATTTAAGATGAGTAAAATTCTAGCTATGAAAAGATTGACAAAGGGTTCTGCCATTTCTTCCAAAATTGTATAAAATGTAATTTCCGCCACATAATGAATGACGATTTCTGAGGTGTTTTGAAAATGACACTTGTTTATGATGATTCAGGGAAGAAAGGAACGCTTGTGATGCATGTGTATGTCATATAACTGAGCTCACCTGATAAAAGTATGGGTTGGGTTCAGATTCCCCCACGCCGTTGAAGTCCTCCACGTTAACGAGCTGGAAGTCGTAGGTGAATCCAGGGTTCGGTGTCTGGAACTCGGGCTGGAGCTGAACATGAGGGAGGTTCCCCAGCTGCTTATAGCGCCAGTTATACAGGTTACACAGACTGGCCCCCACACACACACACACACACACACACACACACGCGAGAGAGAGAGAGAGACAGAGACA
>NW_015539832.1:418002-419266 GCF_001515605.1 Sinocyclocheilus anshuiensis | reverse complement strand
GACAGCACGCGCTTGAGAGACACCCTCCTGACACACACACACACACACACACACACACACACACACACACACGAGAGTGAGAGTGAGAGAGAGACAGAGTCAAAATAGGACACTTCACATCAAAAAATGTATCTGAGGACAGAACAGCTCTGCTCTGAAACCTAGAGAGCCATCTAACTAAACAGCTTTTTAAAGCATCGTATCTTATTTTACACAAAATGTGTGTATTTTTTTTCTTTGTATTTTTCTGATTATTAGAATGTTTATATACTATTACAGCATGTAATATTTTGAATGAGCTTTTATTTTTATACTTACACTACAGTGTTCTTTTTAATTTAGGTTGTGTTTTAGTAATTTTGTTAGGTACTTTTGGCATTATTATTTTTTTTTTATTGTGCTGTTTTTATCAGCTGTTTGGACTCTCATTCTGACGGCACCCATTCACTGCAGAGCATCCATTGCTGAGCAAGTGATGCAATGACACATTTCTCCAAATCTGATGAAGAAACAAACTCATCTAATGCAAGCAAGCCTATATGATTATTTTGAGGCAGCTTTCACACTAAAACTAATAATGACATCACATGGGTACGTATTAAAAGCATCTTTCCACTGACCTGGCCCGTGCTCTGCCCTGGGCGTCCAAGTCTACAGTAGGGACACCCAGACGCACAAAGCGAGTAAAAAGTGACTGCTCCATGTTTGAATATTTCTGAAAGGCCATGTTCTTAATGACAGGAGGCAACTGATGATGATCACCAATCATAATCCAGCGTTTGAGTCGACTGTAGCCGTCCTCTGGATTCTGCGTAACACAGAGACAGAAACGTTTGAGTCAGTAAGGTTATGTTACAACTCCATTTTGATGAGTGCAAACAACGCCATGCATCACATTTGCTGAATGAAATCCAATACTTGATTCTTGATCATTTTGGTTCAAGCATGTCACACTTTCTCACTACATGTGATGTGCATTTTGTAGCATTTTTGCTTTCGACATCCATTTGTAATGTGATGTCCTGCATCCGGAGAACACGTCCCTTTTATTACCAGAAAAACTGCCACAAGGACAAGATTGCTGTCTTCATGCGTGTTCAATTTTCAGGCCCACTTTCACATGTATGAATGATTCTGAAGACATTTCATGCCTAATCGTGATTTCCACCTTTGCCGATTGCAAGTGATACATCTTGAACACTTTTTGTCATTAAAACAAAACCTTTGACTGCCTTTATTATGATAAGTGTATTAAAGCTGACAC
>NW_015539832.1:410349-417732 GCF_001515605.1 Sinocyclocheilus anshuiensis | reverse complement strand
TATATATATAATAATAAAATCTTCATTCTTTTATAATTATATACAATTATAATTTATATATAATATATTTTAAATTATATAAAAACTGTACATGATGGAGAGGTTTTAATTCTACTTATCAAATTAACATTTTTTGCAAATCAGCAAAATGTTTTTGCAAGGTTTCAGTGTAGAAAACATGTCTTGATGAATGTTTAACTAGATTTTTATTATGTATTAGCTTGTATTTAATTGGCAATAATGGCTGTTTGACTAAAATAAAGTTTCCCCTGAAAAATATATTATAATATAACATTTAACAATGCACAATTTAAAATAATGTCATAACACAACACGTGACCTAACACGTAACCTAACGTGCAAGGTGCGCCGCAACGCAACACAACATATAACATCCAAACAAGATTTTAGGAGAAAGAGGGTTGTACCTGTAGCAGTAGCGGGATGAAGGTCTCAATCTCCAGGATTTGAGCTGCCTCCTCCATCAGGATATTATCATACTAGAGAATGATCAAGTATGTGAATATTGAGGCAGCGAACATTAATGTAAGTGTAGACTAAGAGATTCATTTCAGTGAATCAGTTCATTCAGACCATTTTAAACAAACACTGATTCTCATTTGTTGTGATCTGCACTACATCAAAGGTTTGGACACATATTTCTTCCACATATTTCATAATAGCAGTAAAGCAAAAAAAAAAACCCTTGAAAAAAAAAAAAAAAACCTTGAAAAAAAAATATATCTAATTATCATAAATGGGAAAGTGCTGACGTCCTCTATGACACTGATACCTTGAAGCCCAGCTCCACCAGGTCGTGGCGTTTGAGGGCGGCGTGTGTGCAGGTCATGGCGATGATCTTGGCCTCTTTCACCAGCAGGTATTTGGATCGGTCCAGTCCGCTGCGCAACAGCTCAAACGCCCTGAACTCCTGCAGAAGAGAAGATGCGTTTATGATCACCTCACTGCTAAAACCACACAAACACTGGTAAAACCAAACATCATAAAATGTTGTTTTAGCTCCTCTAAAAATCATTATAAAAAAAAAAAAAAAAAAAAAAAAAAAAAACTGTATATACCAGTCACAGTCTGGAGTAAAAACTGCAGGCAATGACTCCATCAAAAAAATGTGAAAGGTAAAACATCCATTCATACAGCTGACATATTGAGTGTTTCTGACACCTTTCCCTGCAGAATGATCATTTCTAGCAGCAGGAAAACTGATTTTAGCAACAAACAAAAAAACAGCGCACTTTTAATTAGACGGTCCAAATTGAGCAAAAACATGCCATTTGGTGCAATTATCGTGATTTATTAAGATGAAATTGTGATGCTTGTAATGCAAATCAATGTATTTATAAGCGTATAGCAGATACTTACATAAAATGATATAAATATCAGTCATCACTCTGTATCTCCAATAATATGTCTTTTTTTTTAGCAAAGAAATCTGCATATCAAATATGACACAGTAGGCCTTATAGGGTTAAATGTGAGAGTCACCACAATATTTTAAATGACTATGAATTTCACAAGGTGAGGTTGGTGTTTAAATATCTAGCGGAGGAGATTGTGTTTCTTTCTACTTCCTGTCATTTGTCAGAAACAGCATCTCTGGTTTCCTCTCAGCATGGGCGGCACACGCAGAAATTAAGTATCCGTTTCTGTTCAATCTGTGCAGTGAAGAGAGGTTAACCCAGCTGGATATTTTCAGGACTGCATCCACTGGGAAATGAATATTTGATGCCCTTCTGAATTAATATTAATCCCATCAAAGCATTCAATTTTGATGAGGCCACTATTCAACCCTGAGTCTTCAGCAGTGACGTTTGAGAGACAGCGATGCTCAAGCAGACAGACCCAAACACAGACACACTACGGCTCTGACGCACAACTTTATTACAGGAGCGTGTCTTTGTTGTCAGCAGATGAACACAAAGGATGAAAGGATGAGAAATCAGCATCAAAGAAAGGGGCTTGCCAGAATAATGGGCTTTAGAAAGAGAGGAGGGAGATTATTATTGATGGGTTTCTCTTCATGGATGAACAGACTATAACAAGCTCTGATCAGAGCACACACGTGCAAACGATAGTGGACTTTACCGATACCGATAGCTAGGTTGGACCACTCTGGCCGATACCGATTAATCAAGCGATGGATACTGAACGAAAACTAAAATAATGCTTTACAATTACTATTAGCTATTAATAGAAAGTACTGAACCATACTTTGTAAATGAAAAAAAAAAATGTAATTATTATATTGATCATAAAGTTAGTTAATAGTTTATTAACTAATGTTAACAGAATCTTAATGTTACAAAAGGACTCTAATTGTAAAGCGTTACCATTTAATTTCAGCAGTCATGCTTAGAGATGGCCAACTTTAAATATCTACACAAAGGCCATAGCATTTAAATTAGCCTACATAAATATGGATATTGCATGTATACTCTCACACTTTATTTGCTTCTGTTTTAGAACACTTGATAATTATCTTATCAAATTAACAAAACATGTTAGTCACACACTGGGCAAAAGAGCAGCACTGCGTCTAGGAGATCAGGCGCATTGCGTTCAATTCAAAACGGTTTATTTAATCACTACATGGACATAGGTTTACTTCAAGAATGAACAATGCGGCATAGATGAGTTTGAAGTGCAGTGTTTAAAAAATAAATGGCAAACGGAAAGAGAAAGCATGATATATATTATAGCTCTCTAAATGAAGCATACTTTATTAGAGCCACAGAAAGACAAACGTTTTGCTGAAAAATGCACAATACACAATTTTACAGCCTAGGGTGAAGTCATTATGTACATTAACAACGATTTGGGACAAATATGATGTAATTTAATGGAAAACTATGTGAATGGCGCTCTGTGGCACGGCAGGATTTTCTGTTGGCTGCATTTAAATCCGCGTCTGAGGTTTCCCGCTCTATGCAGCGCAGCCTCACGTGTCAAAACAAACAGCACGAGGTGTCAGTGACTTCTGCCTCTAGAGGCCGCTCTCGCACTGTATAATGACAGCAGACTCTTCTCAGCCGCTCCAGCAACGGATGCATCCCTGAAAAATATTGGCATGGATTTTTGCCGATAGTTCCAGCAATCAACTATCGGTGGCGATTAATCAGCAAAACCCCTCAATCAGTCGACCTCTACTGCAAACTATATGTGACCCTGGAGCACAAAACCTTAAGTCGCTTGGGTATATTTGTAGCAATAGCCAAAAAAACATTGTATGGGTCAAAATGATCGATTTTTCTTTTATGCCAAAAATCATTAGGATATTAAGTAAAGATCATTTTCCATGAAGATATTTTGTAAATTTCCTACTGTAAATATATCAAAACTTAATTTTTGATTAGTAATATGCATTGCTAAGAACTTAATTACTATCAGCCATGTTGGGCATTTTGAAACGTATTTTAAAAATGCATTGGCATACCATGATGAAACTAGAGGCACCATGGCTTATCTGAAAGGTCTGAAGTTTTGAACCACCAATTATTATTAATGTAGCCTATTTTCATGAGCCTGATCTCCTTTGTACTGGTCAATCACCCATAGTGCCACAGTCTGCCATAGTGCCTGTATGCCATTCAGATTTTCACCAAAAGCAGACTTTTTCAAACCTACTCCTACATTATCACATTTTCACCAATACTTTTTTTTGTAATTTATCGCATTTTCACTAAATTTGGGGTAGATTATCTTCAGATTATTATATTATTAAAAGACAGATTACAGAATTGACTGAAGTTTTAAAAAGTATTGGTATAACCAATTGTTTTTGTCAACAAATCTGATGGGAAAAAAAGACCACGCACATTGGCATGAAACTTTGCATGCAACAATTCACTGACAAACAATAGCAGTTTTGTGAGAGAGAAACCTATTAGTCAAAAGTAATGAGCAATTTTATTAAGATGTTTTTAAACTTTTTTGGGGGGGAGGTAAAATGATCACTGATGATGCAGTGTATTAAATATACTCGACCTGCTGCACTGTACTTGCCCAGTAACTGCTGCTTGCAACTATATATATTTTGGCTATTGCTACAAATACTGTATACCCCAGCGACTTAAGACTGCTTTTGTGCTCCAGGGTCACATATAAGATTTTTCCCACATTGTTTTTTATACTGTACTATTAGGCTATATCTTATCTATTTCAGATAAACCTGTCCCTACCTAAAAGGTGCTAAAAAAACAAAACACTGTTTTGTTGCTGTGCTTTTCTTTTTCTATACAGACTTATCTTTCCCAGAACAAGCAGCAAAGTGGACAAGACTTTATGCCGGCAGTAAAAGGTCTGACTGTGTGTTCGTTTGAGCAATTGTATTAAAAAAATATACCCTTAACAGGCCAAATACACATGGTCATACATATTAATGTGCAGTGGGGCAAAAAAGTATTTAGTCAGCCACCAGAGGGAGATTATCAGTGGTCTTGTATGTCTTCCATTTTCTAATAATTGCTCCCACAGTTGATTTCTTCACACCAAGCTGCTTACCTATTGTAGATTCAGTCTTCCCAGCCTGGTGCAGGTCTACAATTTTGTTTCTGGTGTCCTTTGACAGCTCTTTGGTCTTGGCCATGGTGGAGTTTGGAGTGTGACTGTTTGAGGTTGTGTTCAGGTGTCTTTTATACTGATAACGAGTTCAAACAGATGCCATTAATACAGGTAACGAGTGGAGGACAGAGGAGCCTCTTAAAGAAGAAGTTACAGGTCTGTGAGAGCCAGAAATCTTGCTTGTTTGTAGGTGACCAAATACTTATTTTACCGAGGAATTTACCAATTAATTCTTTAAAAATCCTACAATGTGATTTTCTGGATTTTTTTTTCTCATTTTGTCTCTCATAGTTGAGGTATACCTATGATGAAAATTACAGGCCTCTCTCATCTTTTTAAGTGGGAGAACTTGCACAATTGGTGGCTGACTAAATACTTTTTTTCCCCACTGTATATGTATAACGTTTACGTAAAAAAAATTTTATGACGTTTTTTTAAAGAAACATCTCTTTTGCTCACCAAGGCTGCATTTATTTGATCAAACACCGTAAAAATAGTGTTAAAATACTGTTTTCTGTGGGAATATCTTGTAAAATGTAATTTATTTCTGTGATCAAAGCTGAATTTTCAGCATCATTACTCCAGTCTTCAGCATCACATGATCTTCAGAAATCATTCTAAGATGCTGATTTACTGCTCAAGAAACATTTCTGATTATTATCAATGTTGAAAACAGGAAACTGTAACATTTGATTTTTCAGGATTCACAGATGAATAGAAAGTTCAAAATAACTTTTGATAAATATAATGTGTCCTTGCTGAAAAAAACTTGTTGACCCCAAACTTGAATGGTGGTCTTTATAAATGTACAGAGTAGGACAAAAATCTACCCTAATTTCAGCCCTACCTCCAGCTGGGTGAAGATCTTGCGGATGTGGCGATAGCAGCCCTCAGCGATGTCCATGTCGTCCTGATACGACTGGCCCTTAAACACCGGCTGAGGAGCGTTGGAGAAGTACTTATGGAAGGGGAAGTGTGATGCCACGTCCTCAGTCTTCACCTCTCGGCCGGGTTTTGGCTTCACTTTACTCATGTATTCCTCCCAGCGTGACATTACCTACAACAGCCGAGACAGACAGACAGATAGGATCAGCGCCTGGGGATTTCATGGGCAGAACTCATTAAGAGCACTTCACTGGACACACAGCCTCGTCACAATCCACACTTAATTAATGTTTGCCTGTAATCTGTGATCTGAGCTAATGGTCCGTACAGATCCCCCGAGGTGCTGATATGAATCTCCTGGCCACAGCGTGATGAATCAAACCGCAGCGAGAGATGAGAGCAAAACAAATGAAAGCAGACCTGTGTGAACCTCAGCTCAGATTCACATGTCAATGCTGCGCTCCAGACCAGCGGTTCTCATTAGTGATGCACCGAAATGCAATCAAAATTGAAAAGTTTTTATTTAGCCGGAAACCTAAAATAAAGTCATTTAATTCATCAAATTTAATAAAATCGACACTCAAATAAAAACTGAGTTGCATATTTATATAGCATTTAAATTGCACATGAAGCAGTTTTATATATAAACGTAGTAAATAAACTTCTACTTCAATTCGTTGCTGAAATAAACGTGTTTATACGGTGGTTGTAATTAGAGGTCGACCGATAGTGGATTTTGCCGATACCGATAGCTAGGTTGGACCACACTGGCCGATACCGATTAATCAACCGATAGTTTTAAAATTGATACTGAACAAAGACTAAAATAGTGCTTTATTAACAAAAACAGTACTGAACCATACTAGTAGTAAAAAAATAATAATAATAGTAATAGTAAATGTTGAAATTAACGCACTCTAACAAGGAACAATACTTACACAGCTTTCATTAATCTTAATGCTACAAATGGACTCTTATTTTAAAGTGTTACCATTTCATTTCAACTGTCATGCTTAAAGATGCACATCTTTAAATCTATACACAAAGGCTATAGCAGTGGTTCTCAACCCGCTGCCCACCATGCTGAACACAATTAAAAAAAATAACTTTGTTTTACAATTCATTTTAGTTTTTACATTAATTTAAAAATGTACTAAACAAATATAAGCTAGAATGTTTTTGTTATGTAAAATAATTTTGTTTTCATATATTATTTTCAGACATGAGCAGACCTGTACTCACGTAATTAACGTTACGCATTTAACGAACACTTACAAGCGCGCACTTTGGCAGAATTCAATTCAAACAGTCATCAGCAGCCATTCGTTCGGTAAAATTGAGCATCAGAATGGACAAATTTGTTATTAAGGGAGAAAAACGAAATGTGGAAAATGCCAGCGAAGGAACGCATACAAACAAGAGTAGTCGCAGCAGTGAAGGTAGAAGAGTGCTGGACTTTCGGCATCAACTTTCGGTTTGCCCCGCCACTCACTTGAAGATGTTCAGGCTAGAGCCCTGCACGGGCCTCAAATACATGACGTTCAGGCCCTAGCCCGGCCCTTGTCTGACAGCGTATCAGAATGACCGACCCGAGCCCGTCTTTTTTTCCCCCTTCTCCCAAAACAACTTATACTACTGTTTCAGCTATATTAAAATAGTGTACTAAATAAATATAAGCTATAGCCTAATGTTTTTATGTAAAATAATTTTGTTTTTCAGATATTATTTTCAGACATGAGCAGACCTGTACTCACGTAATTAACGTTAGGCATTTAACGAACACTCACAAGAGCGCACTTTAGCAGAATTCAATTCAAATAGTCATCAGCAGCCACTAGTTCAGTAAAATTGAGCATCAGAATGGACACATTTGTTATTAAGGGAGAAAAACGAAATGTGGAAAATGCCAGCGAAGGAACG
>NW_015539832.1:407654-407915 GCF_001515605.1 Sinocyclocheilus anshuiensis | reverse complement strand
TATATACACAAAGGCTATAGCATTAAAATTATATACATATGGCTATTGTATGTATACTCTCACACTTTTACTGCTGCTATTCTTGAATCTAATCAAACTAATCAAAATAAAAGTGCAGCGCTGAGTCTAGGAGAACTCACCGGTATCACACACACTCCAGAAAACAGGCGTTCAACTCGAGCAACGGTCTAAAACAGTTTATTTAATCACCAAACGGACACAAGTTTACTTCAAGAATGAACAATTTGGCATGGATGAGTT
>NW_015539832.1:405097-407535 GCF_001515605.1 Sinocyclocheilus anshuiensis | reverse complement strand
TGAAAATGGAAAATGCACAATACACAATTCATTATGTACATTAACAACGATTCGGGACCAATATAATGAAGGAAAACTGAAAACTATGTGAATGGCGCTCTGTGGCGCGGCAGGATTTTCTGTCGGCTGCATTTAAATGCGCATTTAAAGTTTCCCGCTCTGTGCAGCGCGGGTGTCACGTGTCAAAACAAACAACACGTGCTGTCAGTGATTTCTGCCTACCGATAGTTCCAGCAATCAACTATCGGTGCCGATTAATCGGCAAAACCGATACATCGGTCGACCTCTAGTTGTAATAACTTGTTTTCATGACAGATTTATTGAAACATACATTAATAAAGATGACAGGTTAAGTAAAAATATGAATATGTATGAAAATGTAATTAAGTGCAATGAGGTTTGTTATAAAACTGACAGAATTAGAAAGCCGAGACTATATGTTTCATATTAGTAGCAGGATTGTAAAATGAATAGATGTGATTATGATAATTTGATAAAATGAAGAGAGCGCGCCGTTAGTTACGGATCATTTTACTTTTTTTTGGTTGTTTCATATCCTGTTACGGAGCCGATTTTAAATACATTTAGTAACAGAGCTACTGCAAGGGATTTTCAGTGCTGGAAATCCATTTATCCTTTGTTGAAACTTCTGCGTCGTCGAGGAGAGCACAGGTCCCGGTTGCTTAGCAATGGCAGACGCCACGAAAGCGCAAGGTCCCGAGCGCTTTGGAAAGAAGGAGAAAGCGGCGCGACTGGCGTTTTCCACCCGCGACATGTGACCCGTTGCCAGTCATTTGAACTTTGTGTCAGTATGTCATAAAGAGAACATCAGTTTACTGTCTGGGATTTGTCGTGCCGCATCCAGTGTAGACAGACAGCATTACTGATTATAATGGGTTCATTGTATTTTGTCGCGTCGCTCGTGTCCGGTGTAGACACAGTGAGAGCCACGCAGATGCACGTGAACACTAATTTCTGTTCACTTCTGCGTCTATTTGTGCCTGAAATACTGTGCTCTGCAAGTATCCTTGTAAACACAGATGCTTATGGCTTAGGTGAAGGGAAACAATTAAGAAAGAAAAGGGATGTGTAACAGTATATTGTTTTACAGAAGTTTAAAGGAACACTCCACTATTTTTGAAAATAGGCTCATTTTCCAACTCCCTTAGAGTTAAACAGCTGAGTTTTACCGTTTTCGAATCCATTCAGCCGATCTCCGGGTCTGGCGGTAGCACTTTTAGCTGCAGCTTAGCATAGATCATTGAATCTGGTTAGACCGTTAGCATCTCGCTCAAAAATGACCAAAGAGTTTCTATATCTTTCCTATTTAAAACTTGACTGTTTTATGTAAAACTTGACTGAAACTTGTGTACTAAGGCCGACGGAAAATTAAAAGTTGCGATTTTCTAGGCCGATATGGCTAGGAACTATACTCTCATTCCGGCGTAATAATCAAGGAACTTTGCTAACGTACCATGGGTGCAGCAGGCGCAATGATATTACGCAGCGCCCGAAAATAGGCTAACTTCCGTCAACATAACCAACGTGACCACCTGCTTGCATAGGGAGCGTGCTGGGGACTATTTTCGGGCGCTGCGTAACATAATTGCGCCTGATATTACATGTACTTTCTTTTCATTCTCTATTAAAAGACCTTCAAAATGATGTATGATTTGTTGGAATCTAACGACAGATGACTGAGCTACACCTGTTTGAAGTCGATAGATTGAGCAAACTCAATTCTGAGAAAAATCGAGTTAAGGTTTTCTGAAGGTTCCAAAACAAAATCACCTAACAACATCTTTTCCTCCAGTTCATTTCTTAATATTAATTACTATATTAATAATCACAATATAGCTATTTTTATTTTATCTTTATTATAAATAAGAATATATGGAAAAAAGCAATATAACAAATATAAGTACCACCCCAGAACGTAATCAGCGTTGTTTATGTTCAGTAGACAGCACGCGCATGCTGAACGTAAACAACGCTCATTACGCTGATTACGTTCAGTGGATACTCTCCAAAATGGCAGAAGAAGGTAACTCAGGGAGAAGAATTGTTGAATAAATTGTTATTGTTTTCTTTGCGCACAAAATGTATTCTCGTAGCTTTGTAAAATTACGACTGAACCACTGATGTCACACGGACTATTTTACCGATGACCTTGCTACGTTTCTGGACCTGGGAACATTTCAGTTGTGTTGCTGTCTATGGAGGGTCAGAGAGCTCTCAGATTTCATCAGAAAAATCTTAATTTGTGTTCCGAAGATGAACAAAGGTCTTACGTGTTTGGAACGACATGAGGGTGAGTAATTAATGACCGAATTTTCATTTTTGGGTGAAATAACCCTTTAAGATCTTAAATTAAAGTTGCGTGACTTTTCTAGGTATAGATTTTTTTTTTAAAGGAGCAATTTGAAAGCAGATGTTTG
>NW_015539832.1:372210-396519 GCF_001515605.1 Sinocyclocheilus anshuiensis | reverse complement strand
GTGTTTGGAACGACATGAGGGTGAGTAATTAATGACCGAATTTTCATTTTTGGGTGAAATAACCCTTTAAGATCTTAAATTAAAGTTGCGTGACTTTTCTAGGTATAGATTTTTTTTTTTAAAGGAGCAATTTGAAAGCAGATGTTTGAGCTACCATCTTCCTTCGTACAGAAATGACAGTCAAAGAGAAGCAGATGCATGAAGCAGATCCTGTTCAGAGGGGAGTGACGCGGGCATGTGGTTGAGTACCTGGTAGAGGTAGAAATGTCCAGCAGTCTCACAGGTGTAGGAGACGTCACCAGGAACATCTAGACTCTCCTGCAGACGCGCCACCTCCCGCAGGAGCTCCAGACGGCGAGACAGAACATAGTTCACTCTTCCATACCTGACACAGACCAGAGGACAGTTCATACTCAACTCTACCACATCTCAGAGAAGACCATCCTGTCCAGGACAGAAACCCGTTTGCTAACTCTGTATCAGGGCTTGATGCTTCATTTTTTCCAAGAAACATGTGCTCCTAATTTGAGGAGCAATTTAGAAACATATGTGATCCTGGAGCACAAAACCAGTCTTAAGTCGCTGGGGTATATTTGTAGCAATAGCCAAAAATCATTGTATGGGTCAAAATTATTGATTTTTCTTTTATGCCAAAAATCATTAGGACATTAAGTAAAGATCATGTTCCATGAAGATATTTTCTACATTTCCTACCATAAATATATCAAAACTTAATTTTTGATTAGTAATATGCATTGCTAAGAACTTCATTTGGACAACTTTAAAGGCGATTTTCTCAATAGTTTGATTTTTTTGCACCCTCAGATTCCAGATTTTCAAATAGTTGTATCTTGTCCAAATATTGTCTGATCCAAACAAAGATTATTTATTCAGCTTTCAGATGATGTTTAAATCTCAATTTTGAAAAATTTACCCTCATGACTGGTTTTGTGGTCCAGGGTCACATATTAGGAAAAAAAAATTAAACATTTTAGAAAAGAAAACTTATTGAATAATGTGTTTTATAAAGGGATACTAGGAGACATCTAGGGTGTGTTCACACTTGTCATGTTTTGTTCGATTCTCTGGTGCAATTGCTCTGTTAGTGCGGTTCATTTGAGTAAGTGTGAATGCTGCCACCCAAACCCTGGTGCATCCCAAACAAGCGGACCGAGACCGCTAAAAAGATGGGTCTCAGTCCGCTTCAAAATGAACTCTGGTGAGGTTTGAATGAAATATGAACGCAACAGACCAAATACTTCTAAACGAACCAAAAACAGGATGTAATGACAAGATGTGACGCTATGCGACATGATTTGACGACGCGGAACGAGTGGTGCATCCAAAATAAAATGAGCAGAGGGCAAACGCGGAGCGACGAGGAGGTAAAGTGCCTTTTATGAGCTCTCCATGAGTTCGCAGGTGGTAAAAATAAAATCATATGTACACGCAACAATGAGCGGGCTTAGTCCAGCAGACAGCATTAGCTGTGTTTGACTTAAAGCGGCGCTGAGCAGACCGATCGATGAATGGGTGCTTTGATGTCATACACTGATTGGTCTGCGCAGCGCCGCTTTAAGACAAACACACCTACGGTAGATTCACACGGGGCACCAGCGTCGACGCTTGATGGAGGGCATGTCTGAAGCTTTGTGTTGACACGACTTTTATAGTGACAACAGCCAATCACATTACTTTTCTGGTGTTGCATGAACATGAATGGCTAGCGTCTGTGCTAGGATATTTGCATAAGGTGATCTTATTGGCTGAAACCTGCGTTGGCACTTGAAAATTTGAGCAAGCAAGCAACGCCAGTGACGCAACGCAACGGACCCACAATTCAGTTTGGCAATGCTTGTCGTCACTCCATTCAAAGTAAATGAGAGGCGTTGATGTCGATGCCCTGTGTGAATGTACCGCTACTGTTTGGGGTGTTTGGCAAGTTCTGCCATGAAATATACGTCATTCAACCCGAACAATCAGATTGTGAACGTATCACTACACCTTTAGGTTCGGTATCTTTAGGTTTGCGGTCAAAAATGCCAGTGTGAACACTAAGCGGACCAGGACCAAATGTATTGTTTTCTTTTTTTTTTTTGGGTCCGGAACAAACGAACCAAGAGAACCTAACTACAAGTGTGAACGCACCCTTACAAGCAAAATTATAAAATTTACTAGAACACAAAAAGTAAAAAAAAAAAATAAATAAAAGTGAAAAACTTATCTACAACATATTAGAATATAAACCAATAAATAGGCTAAATCAGTTTATTAACTGTTTTTTGTTTTTTTTTGCACATGCAAATTAAAGTTTGTTGCTCTCTGCAAGCAATTAAGAGAGGTGTTTAGCCCATCTCTTTCATTACATTCAATTCAGATGGAAACTCTCAACCTCTTGGCACTATAGATTCAGAATACTGGTGTAGGATGTTTATTTGTTTAGTTGCTAAACGGTACGATTCATCAGAGCAGCAGCTGCTCCACACAGACAGGAACAGCACAAGCTTTCACACACATTACTATAATTGATAGTTATTCTGAGGAGCGTATACACTTAACCTGTTATTTATTTATTAAATAAGTCTGTTAAAGAAAACTACCTTACGTGCGATTTAAATGTTCGTATCAGCTCAGTTTCATTTGAGAGATTATTACATTTGAAGTATAGCAATTTACTCTAACAGTTTGGCTTCTGTTGTTAATTTTAACCTTTAATTTTGCACCAATGTACCAAATGTGTTTCCTGTATATTATAGCATTGTTTAAGAGTAGGGGTGGGAGAAAAAAATCGATCCATCGCGATTCTCTCTCCAACGATTCTGAGAATTTCAGAATCGATTCTGAGCTTAGTTTTCAACCAGATGCGCGATGACGCTGAGTTTGCTTTAGAAACACCTGTATTCTGCTGGCTTCCAATTCCTCACACACATACACCACTCGAATCTTCCGTAAAATAATTTTCCATAAAGTTCGGAAAGGTTGAAGTGAATTACAGGGACATTAGCGGGCTTCATTGCACAGGATGCGTGCTTTGTTTGATGTTACACTTGAAGTGTGCGGTCTCGCTCGTCGGTATTTTCCGTACAAATGCTCTACGAAGTCATCATTTATGTGGTTTGGAATGCAGCTCTCCATGAGTTCGCAGGTGGTAAAAATAAAATCATATGTACACGCAACAATGAGCGGGCTTAGTCCAGCAGACAGCATTAGCTGTGTTTGACTTAAAGCGGCGCTGAGCAGACCGATCGATGAATGGGTGCTTTGATGTCATACACTGATTGGTCTGCGCAGCGCCGCTTTAAGACAAACACACCTACGGTAGATTCACACGGGGCACCAGCGTCGACGCTTGATGGAGGGCATGTCTGAAGCTTTGTGTTGACACGACTTTTATAGTGACAACAGCCAATCACATTACTTTTCTGGTGTTGCATGAACATGAATGGCTAGCGTCTGTGCTAGGATATTTGCATAAGGTGATCTTATTGGCTGAAACCTGCGTTGGCACTTGAAAATTTGAGCAAGCAAGCAACGCCAGTGACGCAACGCAACGGACCCACAATTCAGTTTGGCAATGCTTGTCGTCACTCCATTCAAAGTAAATGAGAGGCGTTGATGTCGATGCCCTGTGTGAATGTACCGCTACTGTTTGGGGTGTTTGGCAAGTTCTGCCATGAAATATACGTCATTCAACCCGAACAATCAGATTGTGAACGTATCACTACACCTTTAGGTTCGGTATCTTTAGGTTTGCGGTCAAAAATGCCAGTGTGAACACTAAGCGGACCAGGACCAAATGTATTGTTTTCTTTTTTTTTTTTGGGTCCGGAACAAACGAACCAAGAGAACCTAACTACAAGTGTGAACGCACCCTTACAAGCAAAATTATAAAATTTACTAGAACACAAAAAGTAAAAAAAATAAAAAAATAAAAGTGAAAAACTTATCTACAACATATTAGAATATAAACCAATAAATAGGCTAAATCAGTTTATTAACTGTTTTTTGTTTTTTTTTGCACATGCAAATTAAAGTTTGTTGCTCTCTGCAAGCAATTAAGAGAGGTGTTTAGCCCATCTCTTTCATTACATTCAATTCAGATGGAAACTCTCAACCTCTTGGCACTATAGATTCAGAATACTGGTGTAGGATGTTTATTTGTTTAGTTGCTAAACGGTACGATTCATCAGAGCAGCAGCTGCTCCACACAGACAGGAACAGCACAAGCTTTCACACACATTACTATAATTGATAGTTATTCTGAGGAGCGTATACGTTATTTATTTTATTTATTTATTAAATAAGTCTGTTAAAGAAAACTACCTTACGTGCGATTTAAATGTTCCAGTTTCATTAGTTTCATTTGAGAGATTATTACATTTGAAGTATAGCAATTTACTCTAACAGTTTGGCTTCTGTTGTTAATTTTAACCTTTAATTTTGCACCAATGTACCAAATGTGTTTCCTGTATATTATAGCATTGTTTAAGAGTAGGGGTGGGAGAAAAAAATCGATCCATCGCGATTCTCTCTCCAACGATTCTGAGAATTTCAGAATCGATTCTGAGCTTAGTTTTCAACCAGATGCGCGATGACGCTGAGTTTGCTTTAGAAACACCTGTATTCTGCTGGCTTCCAATTCCTCACACACATACACCACTCGAATCTTCCGTAAAATAATTTTCCATAAAGTTCGGAAAGGTTGAAGTGAATTACAGGGACATTAGCGGGCTTCATTGCACAGGATGCGTGCTTTGTTTGATGTTACACTTGAAGTGTGCGGTCTCGCTCGTCGGTATTTTCCGTACAAATGCTCTACGAAGTCATCATTTATGTGGTTTGGAATGCAGTGGACTTATATATTTAAAATATGAACCTCACTAACAGAAGCTGCTTTCAATTTCAAATGCTGACGCGCGCTTTGTTTGTGAAGACTGCTCGCGCATGCGGCTGTGTGCGACTCAGTGTTAGTGGTTTAATGTACTTGCGTCTCAAAATGGTTTTATGATGCAAAATAAATGTAAACACAGCCAGTTATGTCTTAAGGGATTAAACGGACAGGACAAACCACATTACTACTTATATTTCCAAAGAGAACCATGCGTGAATGCAGCTTAAAGGTCCCCTGAAATGCTTAGAAACACGCAGCGTTACTCTGTGTTGACGTCATTTATCTGAAACAGGAAGACAGGGCGGGACATATCAAGCAGCCCCGCCCCTTTTTAAAATAGCCAATAGCGTTCGTTTATATCACAGCTTGGGCTAGAGCCGTTCAGAGCTGTTGTGCTCCGTAAAGTCGCATTTGACAGGGTATGCCAGCCAATCTCATCCATATTGTGATAAAAAATAGCATTCTGTGTAGAATTTTGTCACTGTTTTGGAGCACACTGCCTTACAGATAACCTTAAGACTAACACTGATACTAACACCCAAAAAACTTTAATTTTGATTTCATGGGGACTTTAATAGATCTCCCGCTGTCTATGACGTCATAGTAAAAAACAACAGTAAAGATGAAGAAAAATCACTCAGTTCTTGAATGGAAATCGTTCAGATAATCTTACTGAATACTGAAAGCACTCTTTGTTTGTTGTTTGTAATATGTTTCTATGCTCCTCTTTATTATTTGCTACTTGCTACTTGTATGTTTTGAAGTTATATTAGTTTAAAATTCTTAACATACAACTGTTTAAATTTTTTTTTTTTAATTTGTAATTATTTAAAAAAGTACTTAATTACTTATGTAAGCGTGTGTAAATGTAAGGATTTTAAGATTCTCAAGTCTGTAAACTAATTAATTAATAAGGGGGGAAAAAGTAGATCAAGAATCGTTCTGGAATCGGATCGTGACTCCCAGAATCGGATCGGATCGTCAGGTGACTAAAGATTCCCACCCCTATTTAAGAGAGACATTTTCTTGAGAAAAATGGATACACACCAGAAATATTAAATAAATAGTGCACTTCTAAGTATAACCAGCCCTTGCCATTGTTGGGCTGATGAGAATGTTGGACTCATGGACATTTGCATTACTGATAAATGCCTTTTAATTATTGCCACTTTATTTATTAGTTTTTTTTATGTTGGTAACTTTTTATTTGTAAGGTAACTACTTTTATGGAGGAAATGTTTGAATAAATTGTTGGAAAAAATTATTTATAGCTATGGTTATGATTTACTGACAAATTAACCAAAGAATTAATCAATGAATACAGAAATAATCAACAGATTTATCGGGAAAAAATGTTAGATTAACTGACTAAACAAAAATAACTGACAGAAAAAATTAATCATTAATAGCAATAGTATATAGCAAATCAGAATTGATTTGGCCCATGCCACTTGTGTGCTGCTGTTAAATGTGTGTGTGTGTGCGCGCGCGCGTGTGTGTGTGTGTGTGTGAGAGAGAGAGAGAAAGCTGCACCTGCTAAAATCTTTCTCAGTCTCTAGTTCTTCTTCTCCATGTCCCAGACGCAGAAGGTGACGCTCATCAATGTCTAATGCCATAATCTTCTCAAACAGCTGGTTCAGAGCCTGAACAAGACAAACGCACACATATTAAAAAAATAGACCTACAGTAGAGAACTGTTTCAGTGATGTATTTTTTTAAGTCCCTATAATAACTCACAGATGTTGAGTTTGTTTTAATGGTCATGATTTAGCAGTTGAAGTGATTTGTGATCCTAACTGAAGCATTTCTTCCGTAACAGTGCTGTGTGTGTACCTGATTCGAGTGTGTGACGATAAGCGTCCTCTGCTCGGGGAAGTTGTGGTACAGGTTGGAGATGATCTGAACGGCCACGTCTGTTTTTCCTGTGCCGGGAGGACCAACAACCTACAGCAAAGAGAAAGAGCAAGATAAACACACAGGGAGAGACTGACAGACACTTTCACTACAGACTGAAAACCAGCTAAAGCACTCAAAGAAATATCAGTAACTGCAGTGAGATGAATATCTTTCTCATTATTTGCTGGGAGGAAAATAAGTCATGAGGCAAAGCAAAGAACAGGAAAATTAGAAATAAATAAAATAATCATATATATTGCATATATATTGCATATATATATATATTGCAAACTGATATTTCCTATCGACACACTACAGCAAAAGATTTTGTACCATTTGTTATCTGGTGAAAATACTAGTGTTCTAATAATTTTGGCCACCACTGTATATATGTATATATATATATAAATAAAAACCGTGTTAGGTGTAATAAAGAGATTTCTTACCATAGTAAGTCCCGGTTGCATCCCTGCACGAATGGCTTCAATCTGGGTTGATGTAAACTGGATTGTGTTTCTGTTGAAGTGGACAAAAATGGATGTCAGTGTTTCCATAACAGGCAAAGTTTATACGTATATTGAGTGCATCTTTGGCTGATAGGCTGAACCAAGAACAGATCTTGGACTGTCTAAAAGGTTTGGCCCTGAACCTGTGACTGTGAGCATGAGCTCCACATACCGTTTGGGCTGGTTGTAGGGATACGGGCCCCTGTTGGGAATCACATGAGGCTCCACCACCAGCGTGAGATCTTCCTCATCTGGCTTCTCCTCCTCATTTGCTTTACGCTTTTTACCCTTCGCATTCTGTGCAGGGAATCGAATTCTGGTAGAGAAAAGAGACGCAATTTCAATCCTTCATCACAAATCATCCACTTACACAACTATTTAAATTTTGGGGTTGGTAAGTAAAAAAAATAAAATAAAGTTTAAAGAAAACTCTTCTGCTCACCAAGGATTGCATTACAAAATAAAGTAAAAACAGTAATATTGCTAAATATTTTTGCTATTTAAAGGTGCAGTAGGAGATCTCAGAAAATGGGAAAAAAAATTCTTGGTCCTACGCCTTCCACAGAATATATAAATACATATAAATACATTTAGACCACTTAATGTCTGCTATCGGGATGTGAAGAGACTTTCAACCAGCATAACAAAAAATGTTTCTGAAGACAATCACCTATTGCACCTTTAAAATAACAGTTTTTATTTGAATACATGTTAAAATGTATTTTATTGCTGGGATCAAAGCTAAATTTTGCACTGTAAAGCACGGACACACAGCATTTATACAATAATGAGGATTCCTGACCTGAAAGGCGGGACCTGTCGAGCGGGATCTTCCTCGGTCACCTTCACCGTGTGATTGGGGAAACAGGACTTCAGGTGCTCGATGGACAGGAAGGTGTCGTTGAAGTCCAGAGAGGGAATCTGGTTAGGCATCTTTGAGTAATGGGCACTACCAGGATCTCCATAACCCAGAATAATGTCGTGAAGCCAGTCGGGCACCACACACTCGGTGTTCATCAGGTTACGAATGGTCTCCAACACGGCCTGAACACAACAAAACAAATTCATTTTTGATCACTGTGGATGGTCGAATCACCAAAGCTCTATTTTTTGTGTTGATTAAAAGGCAATATCTACTTCCAATCTGATTAGGCGCTTCCTGGCCAGCGTTTTTTAGCATCATTAATACATAGTATTTATTAATATTTAAAAAAAAATTTTTTCCCAGATGTTAAAGTTTTATTTATTAAACGATCTACTATTTAGTCTTTTGAAATTGCTCTAAGAGTATTTCAGAAAGCGTTTCAGCACTAAAACTAGCTTCTACATCTGTGGAACGTTAGGAGTAGTGAAGAGGACTCCTAAGTCACTAAGACCAAGCCACAAACTATCCTATGAGCTTTTAGAAAGGTATCGCCTTCGGTTTTGGAGGTTATCCCAACTCCACATTTTTCTTTGATTATATCCTTGTTTTCATTAACCAGTTGGGTAAGAAGTAACAGCTGTTCCGTCCAGTTTGGTTTTCTTTTACGTTTGCATGTCTTACTATCAGTCATGATTATTCTACTCTGTCAATTAAAAGGCTGTTTATGTATTTGTTTATGGCAACATGACCTTTATTTGAATATGACAACATAATATCACACTCTACATTATTTCTATGAATAAATCTCTGACAGAGACTATCAGCCAATCACTGTGTGCATAGTTAATAAGCATGCTGACATCATCCATAGCACCGAGGTCAACTCCGCCCCCTTACTCTTAGCTTAAGATTTCTCTCTATTCCTTAATAAAAGTTTGTCTCAGCAGCTTTGTGAATTGGTTTTAAGAGAAAACTCTTAGCTAAAAACTTTTACTGTTATTTAGGAGAACTCTTAGTGGTAAGATAAAATGTTTTGTGAATACGGGCCCAGAATTGCTAGATGTGAACTCGGAATTCTGAGAAATAATGAGTCAGAATTGCGTAAATTCAGAATTCTGAGAAAGTCAGAATTCTGAGTTTTTATCTTGCAATTCAGTTATTTTTGCGAGAATAAAAAGGCAAAATCACAAGGTATAAACAATTACCTTTTAAAAAATGTTTTATTCCATGGTGCAAACAGGCTTTCATATTTTACTATTTAAATTATGAACCAATCACTTAAACTATAAATTTAAATAAAAAAGTTTTTATTTCAGCTATTGTTTATTTCATTTATATAAATTTTTTAACAGTTATATATTTTTAGTTGCAGTCAACAGTCTACTGGCAGGCATATATCGGGAATGGTCTGACCTTGAAGTTGTTCTCTTTGGGTTTGCGTCTCATGATGATATTGAAGGTCTCGTAGGGGTCTTCTGCTCCATTCTGGATGCTGTTGGTCATGTCCTGCTGGTACTGGTTTGGGTCGAGCCATATCCGGAACGTCCTGGTGTCACCTTTTAATTTGGGCTTCGGATCAGGACCTTTGCACAAATAAAACCATTAATTAGTCACAAGATGATTTCTCATTTGTAAGTCGCTCTGGATAAAAGCCTCTGCTAAACGAATAAATGTAATGATGGAAATCAATATTCAGTCTAAATTGAGGTTAATTTGTCAAGTGAATTGACACTGAAATCACTGGACCAGAAATGACCAGTGATACTAGACCACATTCAGAAGGTCCAACAGTGAGGACCATCCAGGGTCAGTGTGAGAGAGATTCAGTTTTCAATACTGATAATCAGAAATGTGTCTTGAGCAGCAAATCAGCATATTAGAATGATTTCTGAAGATCATGTGACTCTGAAGACTGGAGTAATGATGCTGAAAATACAGCTTTGAACACAGAAATAAATTACAGTTTATATACAACATATATTCACATAGAAAACACTTATTTGAAATCGTAATAACATTTCTCAATATTACTGTTTTTGCTATATTTTTGATGTGTGCATGTGTTGCATGTGTAGCATAATTACTGTTCATTTGTAAAAGCATGGCAACCCACATAAAACTCTATGCTTATGACCTGTGCTTAGAAATCTCTGACAGTCTAGTCTGTGCGCTGTCTGTTCATCATACGGTTCAGTGAACTCCGTAAACAGTCTTACCTTCCTCTATGACGCGGCCCTTATCATCCAGCATGCCCTGCACCTCACAGCCTCTCACGTACACAAGCCCGGCCTGATCCACAAACGGCTGCCGGCGGTCAAAGCGCGTGCCGAAGAGCAGGTTGGGCCGCACCGTGATCAGAAAGCAAACGTCGTGCTTGCGCAGCCCTGTAAAAACGAGCAAAGATGTGAAGAGATGGAATGAAGAAAAGCTGTTGTTGTACTTACATTTCTTAAACTGATATTATCAGCTTCACCGGCATTAACATGTCAGATACAAATGAAACATTCAACAATATAATATAATACAATACATTTTACAAGTTTTTCTGAGTCAATCTCAAGTCCTGATACAAAAAAAATATATATATATAAAAATATATACTGTATGTTTTTATATTTAAGTTACTATTAACTTAAAGCTGCAGTCAGTAAGTTTTTCCTCTTTGTCGCCATCTCTGTTTAAAACCTGCAATTGCATTTATTTGCGGAATTATGTTCTTAACCCTTTAAACCTTTAATGAATGTAATTATTTTGATCAACTCTTAACGAGCATTGAGCAGTCCCTCTAAACCGAAGTGTACCGGATGCCACCCCCCCCCCCGCGAAAATATTACTAATCATATTTTTCTAACCACGGCCTTGATCAACAAAAAATGGATCTCATTTGAAAGTTTAGAGTTTTTAATAATTAGGTATAATTTTAAAGCTTAGAAATTCATTTTTCGAATGCATCCAACCATTTTGATCGACTCCTAACCAGTGCTGCCTAGTTCCTCTAAACCAGAGTGTACCGCCGGCGGGCGCCCCCTAGCGAAGAAAAAAAATAATAATCATATTTTTCCAAAATAACTGCCTTCATCAACACAAAATAGGTGTCATTTGAAAGCTTGGAGTCTGACCTTTACAATGCACGTGGCCACTTTGATTAACTCCTAAGTAGTGGCGAGTTATTTGTGGATAAATAGAAAAAAATGTTTTCATAATTAATGAAAAAAAAATGTGCCATGTACTCTAATATGTCAGAAACATCATAAAGCTCAGCTAGTCATGTGTCATATGTCATTTGAAAGGTCTCATCGAGTAGAATAAAACACGTATAATTGTTTGGGGCTTTGACTAAACTTGAGTGAGGCATTACTTCAAATTCAAAACAACAATTTCAAAACTGTAAAGGGCTAAGAGAAAGGCTACCTTGGTTCCAAATGCTGTAACTTTTGATTACTTCATAATATCACCACAAAATGTACTTCACATACAGCACACATGTTGGGGAGCATCACCAAAAAATATTTTTTCTCCTACCTTATTTCTTTCATGAGATATTGAACGTCAAATAAGAATGATATGAAAAATTTCCCTTGACCACACTAATTTTTCTAACATTTTATCACCTATTTCGCAACATGAGAATATTCAAATGCAAAGATTTTTCCCCCTAAAAATATAGAAAGATTTCTATCAAACGATACCTACCTTTTGACTCACCTTGCTACGGTCTTGGAGTTATGAGTCATTATTTTTGTGCATGGCACTCAGAAAACAACAATTTTTAAAATTCCTTCAGGGAGTCAAGAGCTAAACAAAAAGGCCCGTTTTGTTACAAAATACTGTAACTTTTGGATACTTTATGCTATCACCACAAAATTTGAAACAGATACAGCTAACATGCTGGGGAACATCATCAAAAAAAGACCTGATTTCTGTCCTGAGATATTGAATGTCAAATAAGACAGATATGAAAAATTTCTCTTGAGCACAAAAATTTTTCTAACACTTTTATCAGCTATTTCTGAGCAGGAGAATGTCCAAATGAAAACATTTTTTTCTACTGAAAGTACAGAAAGGTTTCTATCAAACGATACCAAGCTTTTGACTCTCCTTGGTACAGTGTTCGAGTTATGAGTCATTATTTTTGTGTCACTCACAAAATACATCAACTTCAGTTGAGGCCAAAAATGCCCTCAGGGTAGAGGTCTGCATTCCCGCGGCTCTCCCGTGGGGACCGACCAGATTTTTTGCATCGCGGGATTAAATTCCCAAATAAAACGCGGTAGCAGTCAGTAACTCTGGTGTAATTTGAACGGGAGCGGGCAGTCTAACAATATCCCGTTCCCGACGTCCATTCAGAACATATCTGCGCTTTATTCTTATTGACAACCGGTACAGCCTGCACTCTGACGGTTATGCTGCACGCATACTTTAAACGTCACGCGTTTTATTTGCGTGGTCTGTGCGCAGCATGTGCATAACGATGCTCAGAGCAGGCTGTACCGGTGGTAAATATACGGCCCTCAGACAGGACAGGCAGGTTGTCGATGAGTGACCGAGCAGAATAAGGATGGAGCAAAGTGTGGATGCGCTGTCCTTGAAGGACGTTCAACTCGGTTTTGTTTATATTTTGCTTAGCCTATAATTTGAAATGAAAGATGTCATATTTATTTATTTTTCCCTGCGACACTTTTCCTACTGTGTTAACAGAAAAATGTCAAACGAATTTAGTATTTTGACAAGATGAATAAAAATAGCTAACAGGCTATTTTTGTACAACCTAAAAAAATAGTCCAGCGCAGACCTCTACCTCAGGGCTTAAAGGGTTTAATGTAGGTTGTGAGTCGGTGCGGCTCCAGCGCGGATGAATCTAATGTTTTGAGGAGTATGCGTGGCAGTCAGCACCGGTGTGGATATTCACTGTACTTCGCAATCACAAATTCTAGCCTACATCTTGGAAGTATGACCCAAATAAGAACTTTCACTGGATATTGTCATCTGAACGAGTAAATAACAAGTCTAAAACATTTGTTCTGACCAATAAATTACATTACAATGGTGATTAAATCTAACAATCAGTTCATATCACATCAAACCGTGCAAATTATTATTACTGTTAATGTGTATGTAGTGTGTATTAGCATGTAGATTTCAATTTCTGTGCAGTCTAATCTCTAATTGTCATACCATTCAAATTTCATATAAAGAAATTCTTTTAACCCAAAAAGCAAATTAGGTTACACTTTATTTTGATAGTCCACTTATTCGACTAACCCTAAACCTACCCTAACAGTATACTCTGAGAGTTAGTAGACGTGTAGTTGCAAATTAATGAGAATTAGTTGACATGTAGTTACAAAGTTACTTATAGTTAGTAGAATGTCTAAAGTGGACTATCAAAATAAAGTGTAACCGCAAATTATTCTTTCTCCGAACTGGTTCTCTTTAAAATACAAAACTTGTGTAATCCCAGGCTATCTGTAATCAGATAAAGGAGATAGTTTTGAACACTGGCTGGTTATGTACTTGCTCAAAAACTATATTTCATATAATTGTTAACCAAAAAAGGTACGGACTGCAGCTTTAAGTTTTTCATTAATGATAATAACCATGATATTGCTAGGTGCTTTCAAGGGTGTTGTGCATAGGTTGTAAATGCGTTGCTAATGCTTGCAGAGACAGCTTTACCCTCCCACTCGTTTTTGATGTTATTCCGGATGTTGAGGTTAATGGTGACGTCAGCACGGACACGGGCAGGCCAGTTCTCTCCGATGTTTGGCTTCGCCACCTCCACGATAGAAAACGACGCTATGGTCTGTGCCATTCTAGCCCATCCTCCAAACACCACTCCTCCGTACTCCGACTGCCTGCGGGACACAACCACACAAACACAGCAGATCATAAACAGGATGCTCACGCCGTTCTTTGACAGTAAGCATAAATGCTGTACAGGGGTTATCAAGCTTCAAAATTGACAATAAATTATAATCCCAAGTACTTTTAAGTTAGAAAATATATCCTGTGTGTATCCACATCAAGTATCTTGACATTAAAAAAAGTTTTATTTCTAAAAAAAAAAAAAAAATTCTATTTCATCCTCTTTCACTATTTTGTCCATTTAAGTACACATTTCCTACATTCTTGCTACCAAAACACCTCCTTGAAAATCAGCCCTTGATATAGTCCTGAGCCAAGTTACGGGAAATGGCCTTTAGAGGTTAATTTGGGTATGAAATCAAACTTTTTTGTTCAAAATGCTAAAAATGTTTTAGACTGAGAACAAACCATGGCTTCATCCGTAACACGACGTCCTCGATATCCTGCCGGATTTCATAAGTGGACTCCAGTCGGAAGAGGTTGAAGTTTCTCAAAAGATAGTCATGCAGGGTCAGAAACTGCAGGTTCAGCTTGGGGAGAGCTAAGCAACCTGCAGATTCACAAACAAAAAAAATTAAATAAAATAGATCAATAAAAAAAAAAAAAAAGAGTATTAGACTGTTTTACTAAATTTTAGTTTACTTTTTTTTACACTCATACATCTTAAAATGTAGTGATGCACTGAAATGAATTTAGTTTTCAGTGTTTTGTTTAAAAGTTTTCATTAAACGAAAATAAAGTGTAATAATTAATTATGTATTTAATACAACTCAAAATAAAAACAGTTGTATATAAAAATTTTAATTGCACATAAGACTGTTTTTAATGTAAACTTTTTAATTATATAATTATTTTTATACTCCAATTCTTCGTTGAAACAAACATTTCACACATTCAAAACTGTTTCAAACCAAAAATCAATTTTCAGCAGATTATTTTCAGTTGCTGAAATTTCAATGCATCACTATTAAAATGTTATTGTCAGATATAACTAAAGGAAAATTCAGTCATTATTTTACTCCTGTAGAACAAAATTTTTTTTTTTGAAGAATCTCCAGGCAGCTTTTTTACAATTTTGCACAAACGGACACAATCAAGGCATCAGTGGAGTTTGGCGTTAAAGGGTTAGTTCACCCAAAAATGGAAATTCTGTCATTAATTACTCACCCTCATGTCGTTCCAAACCCGTAAGACCTTCGTTCATCTTCGTAACACAAATTAAGATATTTTTGATGAAATCGGAGAGCTCTCTGACCCTCCATAAACAGCAAGGATACTACCGCAATCAACTCACAGAAACGTAGCAAGGAGATCAGTAAAACAGTCCGTGTGACATCAGGGGTAACAATTTATTCAACAATTCTTCTCCCTGAGTTACCGTCTTCTGCCATTTTGGAGAGTATCCACTGAACGTAATCAGCGTAATGAGCGTTGTTTACGTTCAGCATGCGCGTGCCGTCTACTGAACATAAACAATGCTGATTACATTGATTACGTTCTGCAGTACTCCCCAAAATGGTGGAAGACGTAACTCGGCGAGAAGAAGTGTTGAATAAGTTATGTTATTGTTTTCTTTTGGGCAAAAAAAGTATTCAACAGGGGTTCAACCATAATTTTACGAAGCTATGAATTGAAAAGCTATGAAATGAAATATAAAATTACGGTTGAACCCGATGTCACATGGACTATTTTACCGATGTCCTTGCTACGTTTCTGTGAGTTGATCGTGGTAATTACATTGCTGTCTATGGAGGGTCAGAGAGCTCTCAGATTCCATCAAAAATATCTTAATTTGTGTTCCGAAGATGAACGAAGGTGTTACATGTTAGGAACGACATGAGGGTGAGTAATTAATGACAGAATTTTCATTTTTGGGTGAACTATCCCTTTAAAGATACTGGGTAGTTTTTTTTGGGCATTTTTCAAAGCTTCTTTTCTGCATCTATTTTCATGCATCTTTTGGAACTTGAAATACTTGGTCACTATGATCTGTTGTTGTATGGAAAAGAGCTGATCATTCTTCAAAATTTCTCCTTATGTGTTCCATTGAATAAATACAGTAATACAAGTTAGGAAAGATAAGTACATATTTTTTTTGTCGAACTATTCCTCTAATTTTATTAATGCAAAGGTATATGACAAAATAGTATGATGATTAGATGGTGAACTCATATGTGAAGATGCCCACCTTCTCCAGAGTAGTACTCAGTGGGAACGATGTTCTGGTCCCAGATGATCTTCTCAGTGGGGTACAGAGGCATCTGGTTGAGCTGTTCTATCTGGGAGATTCGTCTCTCATGGCGGGACACCTGAACAGAAGAGAGAAAGGTTTCATGGGGTTTATTTCGTCTTGGCCAGCTCCTCCATTAACCACCGAATCATCTGCATGCTGGACAAAGCATGCTGGGTAAACCTGTGCGATTACGGTTTACCCTTCAAACACAGCAGATGGCCAAATGTAGACTACATACATCACAGCGCAAGAGGGCCAATCACATCCCATGAGCATTTTAAAGTGATATATAGTACCAAGATGTTTGATGTACAGAGTTATTTTTTCCAGCACACATTTTGGTCCTTGTTTAAAATGTTGCCTGTAAATCAAAATATTGTGTTTGAGTCAACTGTGCAGTGCAAATCCCACAGTCTCAAAACTTTCTTAAAAGAAATTGTTATACGCAGTGCATGCATAATAAATTGTCTGAATTAAGTTTTCCTTTAAAACTTTTCCTGTACTTCCTGATGACTATAAAACCTTTCTATTAAGTTTCTGTTCAAATTCAAATTAGCTAACGCTGTGAGACTACTCTGCTGAGAAAACATGAAACAATTTCAATGAGAAAACGAGTCGGGCGGCTCACATGGGACGCAGCTTTGAGAAAATCAAATTAATTAATCAGGAGTGTTTGGGCAGCTTATCCTGTTAAAGCTTAATTAAGTGTTTTATCTGGTCTGTGACCTGCTCTGACTCCATTGTGGGCCGCAGCACATGCACATAACCAGATTTCAGCTGTTCAACATGCAAATGACCGCCTGACACTGGCTCCATCAACACAGAGACAGAATTAAAGAGGAAATGCTCAAGTTCTTGATGAGATTTGGAGGGAGTAATTAAAACACGCTGAAGCAGGACCACCGATGGGCCTGAAACATCTTAAACATCTGCAGCAGAGGTTAAAATACACTATAAGAGTGAGAATTAAAGCCATTCACAGGCCCCAGCCTCAAGCACTTACAAATTGAGGATTTAGCAAGCAGAAAACCTTTTAAACACGTTCGACAATAAGGACTGCCTGATGACCTGGAGTCAGCGTGAAGGCCACTTGGGACAGTTGACTGAACCATTGTGACGAAAGTTTATGCACCATTCGGTAATTCTAACACTCTTTCAGGTGTTTTTGCGCTTGAACTGACAAATCCAAACTAATTGTGTCAAAATGCCCATCTTGGTAAGTATCCTCGTAGATTTGGTCAAGAAAGAAATCTGATGTGTATCAGTATATTGCAATGGTTCCCAACACTGGTCCTGGAGGCACCCCAACACTGCACGTTTTGTATGTCTCCTTAATCAAACACACCTGATTCAGGTCATCAGCTCATTAGTAGAGACTCCAAGACCCGAATTTGTTGTGTCAGAGAAAGGAGACATGCAAAATGTGCAGTGTTGGGGTGCCTCCAGGACCAGGGTTGGGAACCACTGTATTAGTGCATCAGGTCTTAAAGTGACAGCAGCCTAATTTACCAGGTGTCATTAATGATAATCAAACAACAAAAGACAAAAAGAAAATCTCTCCCTGCGCTTGACAAATAACTTATATTAATCTACATTTCATTTATACAGTGAAAGACAGTGTTACTTTACATTTGATTATTAAATGTCTGTATCTGATTACTACTGTTAGACCCACCTGAAAAACCTAAAAGCATTGTTTACTGTGTTCTGTTGCTTGCAATGTGTTTATTTTTTCTTGTTTTATTACTGATTGTTCACTTTCCTTTAAAAATGTCTGAACTTTATATTAGTAGTTAGGCTAGTAGTTTTTACTGTGGTATCAAAACTGGAATCTAGAATTGTCAAATTTCACTGGGATCTAAAATTATGGTTAGAATACAAGATTACATGGGTCAAAAACAACAAAAGTAATAACTTTTTTTCAGCAGGACTAAATCTGTATTTCACAAACTTTGGTGAAAATGCACGTATGGTATAAATGCATGTTTAAAATACCCAGAATATCCCCCAGAGTGCATTTTTATAGCATGTGAGAACATATAAACAAAAAATATGCTTGCAAGAATGCATTATCTATTGGGAAGCAGGAACATTGTCTTTTGACATTATCTCCGTGCATGTCGAAAAACTTTCCTATGCTCATTTGGATGTCTGGTGACAAACATATGTGCTGGAAAAAAAAAAGGTTTGAATAGCAGTTTGTGTGACTGTGAATAAATGTTCTCAATCAGAAATGTGAGAAGCTATGTTGTAAGCTTTAAACAATCACAATAATGTGCCATATGTTACTGTTAAATTAGATAAGCCTATTTTTGTTATTATTACTTGTCAGTACTGAACAAAACATATTTACGGTCTACATTTCTCTCAACTCCCCTGACATCTTAACTTTTTTTTTTTTTTTTGCAAGCTTGTGAACAAAACATATTTACGGTCTACATTTCTCTCAACTCCCCTGACATCTTAACTTTTTTTTTTTTTTTTTGCAAGCTTGTTTTAATGCATTCTGGTGCTGCTTTAGAAACTCGCCAAAACAAAGTACAGCAGAAAAAAAGTAAACACTTTTATATACTTGTAATATTTTAAGATGTCCCTACCAGTAGCTCCAGAAGGAATTCTTTATCGTAGGATGTATCTTCTCCATCAGGAAGCTCAGAGAGGAGACACAGGTATGCCGACACCCGGTGGAGGGTGTTGGGACTACAAGCAGAAAGAAGAACAGACAAAACGGAGTCACAAATGAACAAAAGCGCACAGAGCCAAATTATTTTGCACATGTAATGTAATTTATCTAACATTTGTCATAATTATCATATACAACTTGAAAAAAGTTTCATTTCACAATTTAAAAGTCCAAACTATTAGCCACTAATTTCTTGATTTGTAATGTTCTCAGTATCTTGGTTAATGAAATATTCGGATAAAAAATGCCAATCAGAAAAGCATGACATAAGAATATTATGATATGTATCATAAAATGATGATTACGAGACATGATGCATTTCAGCAAGCTGTACTGTTTCTTTCAACATACAAAATACCTTCTGATGTTCATTCATGTTTATTTTGTGCTTTAACTAGTAATGAAGAGGAAGAGATATCGGTTCATGTGCCTCTTGAGATGCTACAGCGATCTGTCACACCCCATTAAAGAGCACTAAAACCACATTTATTGTTTGAATTTTATAATAAAATTCATGTCATCCATTTTGTGTAAAGGCTCATTCTGAATACAAACAATTCTTCTTTAAACATGTTGTCAGGAAGACAACATTGGGCAGGATATGGAATAAGGATTTTTTTTTTTTTTAATTTTTAGAAATAACAGATTTAAATTATATATTTTTTTTTACAATAATTAATTTTTGTATCGTGTTTAGCAATTAATTGAAGATATAATTGACAGATTAATCGATTATTAAAATAATCATTAGTTGTGGGAAAACCCTGATTGTGTGAACCCCGTCTGCAGTTAAGGGACTTTATCATCAAGCTCTGGCAGGAGCCATTAATCTAATGGGCTGTATCTCACTCTCTCTCTCTATAAAGAGATCACATTTAACTGCCGTCACTTACCTGAGATGGCCAAAGTGTTTGGTGAGGGACTCTCGCGTGTCCACTGCGGCCACATTAGACAGGGCAAAATCATTGAGCTCAGGGAAATGAGCAAACGCTGCTCTCTGAAAAACAAACACCAGTCAGAGAACTTCTGAAACATCTGACAGATTTAATAATCATAGAGCAATGAATCATCACAGACCACATGACTATTACAGAACAGACTCAGGTGGCTACTGATACATCAAAGGTGATTAGGAACCAACTTTTTCCCTTACTGAACCTGAGTGTTGCACATAACATCAGACCACTTGTGGGTTCTATGCTTTTAAAATATTAATCTAGATAACGGAGCATACTGCATATTAATACATACTAGTGATACTACTAGTTATTTATAGGTCAAATACAGTGCACAATATAATAGAGTACAATTCAGGGCTCCCACTCTTTTTAACCAAATAATTTCTATGGCTTTTCCATCACTTAAATCCTCATTTTCTTTCCCAAACTTTCATTACCCTTTATTCTTAAAATGGCACTGAAATGACAAAACCACTTTGCTTGATGCACTCAGTGATTGGTATAGACTGTTTTTAAAACTGCAATAAATAAATACATTTAAATATAACTGATAGTTTGTTTTTTGCCAGATTAACATTACACAAAGTATAGTGTTCTAAATGTACACTGTATTTTTATGAACCTATAAAAACGCATTAATTATTGTGGAAATGCATCACAATCTGTGAAACAGGTCAGTGGTTGTCAAACAAATGAACGCAGAAGAGCTGCTGACAAATGTGTTTGTGCAACAAAATGGCATAATTTCCCCTTGATTTTTCAAGATCATTTCTTCTTGAAAATTCTCAATTTTTAAAATCCCTCAAATGGGTCTGGGACCCCTGACAGACTGATGAGGGTGAACATTACACAAAGTATAGTGTTCTAAATGTACACTGTATTTTTATGAACCTATAAAAACGCATTAATTATTGTGGAAATGCATCACAATCTGTGAAACAGGTCAGTGGTTGTCAAACAAATGAACGCAGAAGAGCTGCTGACAAATGTGTTTGTGCAACAAAATGGCATAATTTCCCTTTGATTTTTCAAGATCATTTCTTCTTGAAAATTCTCAATTTTTAAAATCCCTCAAATGGGTGTGGGACCCCTGACAGACTGATGAGGGTGTGTGTGAGGTGGGTTACCTGTAGAGAGGTGATTCTGTCGTAGTGAAGTGTGGTCATCTCTTTCTGTGTGAGCGCATTTCCTGTCTGATCACTGATCTCAAAGCCAGTGTAGAACTTCAACATGTCCAGGAGCTGAACACAGTAACAACAACAACAAAAAAAACAATGATTACTACAGTTCAGTCTCTCTACGTCTAATAGTCTCCGTACCCTGTGTATATTTATGCTTGTGCTTAGGCTTGCTGTCATGGTTTTTGTTGTACTAATTCGTAACACATCCCTACATTTGCAGAAAGGCGCTATTGTAATATACTACGGCAAAGTTATTGCTTTCCTTATTCAAACTGATTTTTTTTTCTCTCATGAATATATGGTTGACCTGAAGAATGAAAGCTATACACTTTGAAAATTATATGACTGCTTATCGATACTAGGGGTGTGACTACACTTAGCTCCCGAGATGAGACAAAATACAGATACTTGGTTCACTAGAATGAGACAATATCTTAATAGAATTTTTAAGAAATTTTCAATGACAAAATATTTGTCTTTTAATTACAAAAAATAAAACAATGCAGTTGTATTTTGAAATATTTTAACTAATCTAGGGCTGTAACTAATGATTATTTTGTTAATCAAGTAATCTACTGATTATTTTGACAATTGAGTAATCTGATATTTTTTAGTAACAAATAGACCTAAGTGAAAACCAGGCTTTAGTATGACTATTTATATATAAACTAACAATGAGGCAATAATAATAGTCTCAAATAAAATAAAAAACCAAGTAATTGCATGGTTTTATCGAACAAAACTGTTAAAATACATAACTACATTTTATGTATTAAAGGGTTAGTTCACCTAAAAATGAAAATTAGCCCATAAATTACTCACCCTCAAGTAATCCTAGGTGTATATGACTAAGTCATATACATAATATATAATACATTATACATAGACTTAATGTAGGATTATTTTTTTCCGCAGCCAAACGCTGCACGCCGGAGATCCGGCACTGTGCCAGAGAACTTTAAGCCCCGAGTTTAATTAATAATTTAAAAATCCTAATTAGCAGCAGTGGTTGAAAAGGCTGTACAATTTGGGGAAAAATTTACTGATTTTTATGCAAAAAAAATTGTGTTTGCCATTTAAAAACTATAAAAATCCAGGTTTGCTGTGCTTGTTTGCAGGGATGCAACAATTTGACCAAGCGACTAACTACAGAGGAACAAAAAGAGGAAGCGCGTGTTCAGTGCTGTACCTGGCAGAAGAGGTGACCCTCTTTCTCCCTGTCTGTGAGGTGAGACAGCTGGCAGTTGACCACCAGATGAGCGTCATCCAACACTGTGTTGAACCAGCGGCGAGTCGGGAGGAGAGCCTGGCAAAGACGGGCAAGGTTAGAAATATGTTCAAGTCGCGATGCAATGGACAAAGCGACAGATCTTTTCTTCTGTATTCTGATGCACATCCGAGTGTAATGGATTATCAGAAAAGTAAAAATGTGAGGCGGGGCTTATTTCTATGCATCGGCTGTTGATTGGATGTTAAGATGTGGGTGTGTCACTCAAAAGTGGAGGCAGATGAACATAAGGAGTGGGGTTTGAGAGGATGAAGTCCTGTATACGCCACCAGACTGAAGTCTAATGCTAATGTAATGTTAATTTGTGACTTTTTTTATTTTTTTTTTTACGTATGTACACTGGTGGCCAAAATGATTAGAACACTAGTTCTATCTACCGTGGATTTTCACCAGCTAAAAAATGGTTTTAAGTCAGTTATTTCTATCTTTTGCTTATTTTGGCCACCACTATATTTCATGTACATATATATAACTACCTCCACAAACATACACATATTATTATAAACACTTTTTTCTCTCTCTTTGTGTCAGAAAAAGATTTTAAAAAAATGTTGCCATGCAATGTTGCCTTCACTTATCGCTCAAAAATGCAACAACTAAAACAATGAAAAAAAAAACATTACAACGTCAAAAATGTTTAGAAAGGAAACAAATGCACAGATTAATTGTTCACAGTAAGATCTATAACATGCATTTAGAATTTTCATTTCATGCTGACTTTATCATAATGAGAAAAACCGAAAGCAGCATCAGAACAAATGCTGGAATGCCAACTCACCTCCAGGTCAATCATGAACTCAATGAATCTCTCACAGTAGTGAACCTTCTCCATGGAGACGGTGCCTAGAGCAACATGAACCACAAAACACACATTAAATCAGTGATGACACATCTCATTTCACACAGACAGACAGACTCTGCATTCTGGGGTGGACGGTGGATCTGGGTTCGGAGGGAAAAGCAGTGAAGAGAGTGACAGTATTATGATGGTCTCATAAACGGGATGCGCTGGCCTCTTGCGTGCCACACCATCTCCGGCCCAAACAGGTGGATGTGGGAGGAGGGCACGTCGGCTTGCGTTAGCGGAGCGGTGAGAGGCGCCAGCGGGCGAGCATCAGCTGCTCTGAAGCTGGGTCACGTCACAGGATGGTGAAAACACTGAGAGATTCTCAAAGCAAAAATAAATCACTGCCTGAGGGGTGGCAGGAAGACTGAGGCCTTATGGGTAACAGAAATCAGCCACATCTTAACTTGTAGCACAAATGTAGGCAATGTCTTTTAGTGTAATTGTCCAAACATCACCTTCAGCTGCTGCTTCATGTGACTTTTTGCGGTCAAATTCTTACTTATTTTTATCAAGTAAATGTAAGAATAACTTTGATATTGTTAGTAGTATTTCCAGATGAACACCTACTGGTCTGAAGCAGCTCGGCTTTACTTGATTCTCCATCAATCATTTTTTAGAAAAATTAGTGAGTCTGAAATCTGATCTTTTGAGGAACGTTTATTTGCTCATCTCTCAATCATCATTGGATTGCAGTGCATTATATGTTTGATCATTTAAATCTCAACTTACTAAAATATTGCAGATATAGAGTGACTGACAAGTGACAACTGATATTTATATCATTTTATGTAAGTATCTGCTGTACTGTTATTAAGATCATTGATTTACATTACAAGCATCAGAATTTCATCATATAAATATCAGTATCTGCACTAGAGCTGCATGAATAATCGTTAAAAGATCACGATCTTGATTCAAACACCCATGTGATCTAATTTCTAAATGATAACGATTCGCCCATGTCTATTAAACCTTTGAAAAAAATCATACCAGAACATTCAAATCTGCGTTCGCGCTGCCCCTGCAGCCCTCTACGAACACCTTGGCAATTGAATCGCCATTGGCTAGTACATTTTTTAGTTTACTCGCCAGACT
>NW_015539832.1:369832-372200 GCF_001515605.1 Sinocyclocheilus anshuiensis | reverse complement strand
CCGTTTGCGCATTAGTTCCGCCCACTACCGGAGAAAGCGGTAGTTCTTAAAAGCTGAAGAATTCCAAAGGAACTCCGTTATTTTGACAGGAAAATACAACAAAGAATATCGTTTACATGTAGCGCGCATAGGTAGCGCGTCAATTCTCTCTCTCCCTCTCTCGCTGCGTGTGTGTGAAACAAAGCGACGGCAAGTCGTGTGCCTTCACACTAGAGTTTACGGTATGATAAAAACAGGTGCGTTGCTGAAAAACAGCACAGATCGCTTGGCGAAGTGAAAATATATCTGAGCTAAACTTATACTTAGCCTCCAACTCACACACTGGCAAGTAAAATCTGAGAATTTATTAGCAATTGGCTAATATTAGACGTCATTTAGTCGCCCAGAGTGAAGATTTAGTCGCATATGCGAATGATTTACTCGCAATGCAGAGGGTTGCCCTGACAGAGAGAGCAAGACAGTTCTCTTTCAAACATTCGTTCGGTATTGGCGTGACCAATCCTGGAAGCACCAATTACACCACGTCTGTCAGTTGACAGACCAATCACGACAGTGATGCGGGAGTCCCACCTCCCTCATAGCTCCCTCGCTGCTAGCGGTCCCTACTTCATTCTCATTCTCTTCCCCGTGAAGATCCTTATAGGAAGCTATCCTCAGCAGATCCTCATAAGAGTGGCCGCTTAACTGTTCACGGACGAGTGGCATTTTAGGTACGTCGCCAAACACGGCTGCTTTTTGTTTTGGGGGGGGAAATATTCTCTGTCAAAGTGAATATTTTCTTTCTACTATCTTTGTGGTGGGGAACAGCGCGTCCCCAAGGTGGGTTCTCATTTTCTTTATTGAGCAGTTACAGCTCCTTTCTCTCAATTATTCCTTCACTTTAAGAGAATAATTGCTGTAAGACCTGATATTGAGAGGCACGTTGTGGTGATCTCATAAATCTCCCAGTTATGACGACTGCGAGCCCATCCAGTGGCACAGCGAAGGAGAAAGATCCCTCTCGCCCGTGTGCTTGCGGGTCTATGATTTCATCTAAAGACTCTCACCCTCTGTGCATAGCGTGTTTGGGAGTTAAGACACGCACAGGCTGTGCTCACACAACTCTCAGTTCCCATTAAGGGTTTTGGAGCACCGAGTTCCACATCCCGCAGAAATGAACGAGGTTGCTCCACAGGCCCGGTGCAGCTGGGGAGAGTTGATGGATGAGATTTCTCCTGAACTTCCTCCCCTCTTTGAATCAGACCATTTGGTGGGGGACAAAGAGGAGGAGGAGGAAGATGATGAGACGATTGTTCATCTTTTAGAGGAGGATTTGGAGGAAGACAAAGAGGATGCTATGAGTCCCCCTTCCCATGCCAGGGGAACTGGACCTCATTGAAATGTGTAGGAGGGCAGCTGCTAAACTCTCTATCGACTGGCCATCTCAGCAAGAGGGATTTGGATGGGGAAGCTTTTGAAACTTGCATTCCCAGGAAGCCGACTGCTCGGCCCCCCCAACCCATGCGTCCAGGGTTTGCCACTGCTTCCAGGGGGGGACAGTTAGGGTACAGAAACCCTAGCACCCCCCAGCCGCCTCAGCAGTCAATGCAGGCGGAGGTTCACCCAAAACAGCCCCAGCCCAGAGGCAAGACCCCGTTTGCGGCAGCAGCGGATAAGCATCGCCCAGCTAACCCTCAGGGAGGCAAAAAGAGGCGGGCGACCTAACCTATGGTCTGGGTTTAAATCAAAAGAGGGGCTACAGCACTCACGGAGTCTGTGTAGCACCCCTCTGCACAGCACAGGAGTCTTGTCTCCCCCCCGCCCCCTCCCCCCAGCAAAGAAGCGTCGGGGTGTGATTCAAGAAAAATGTTCAAAGAAAGGAAGTTCTCTTGTTGGAGTGTTGGCACCAGTTCATCCAGTGCCCCACATGTTGTTTCTCCCCCGTTATGCAAGAGAGAGGACGAAAGTTTACACACGTGTTCCCATTTGAAAGAAATAAAAATGTTTCCTGTACATCCAGGCAGTGGGCCAAGGGCACAGATTTGTGTGAAAATAAAAACAAAAATACACACAAATACTCCCAGATCAGAGCTGCAACCCCCAGGTCCACCCCGCCATCAATGAGCGAGAGCTACAGCGGTCCACTCTCTGCTCACACAGAGTTGGCGCGCATGCGCAGTACACCCTTGGGTATTATCCACAATAGAACGGGGTTATCGTCTGCAGTTTGCTGTAAAACCTCCACTTTTCAACAGTGTGTTAATGTCAACAGCAGAAGGTGAGTCAGCTCGGATTTTAGAGGAGGATAATAATCTCTTTACTGAGCAAAAGAGTAATTCGGGTGGTGCTGCGTGAGGACAGCCAGTACAGCTTTTACTCCCGGTACTTT
>NW_015539832.1:364084-369391 GCF_001515605.1 Sinocyclocheilus anshuiensis | reverse complement strand
GGGGGGGGCTCTGTCCCATTCTGGATTTGCGGAACCTCAACAAACACCTCAGAGAGTACAAGTTCAAAATGCTCACAATAAAAAAAATGTTATTCATCCCAGAGACTGGTTTACACCAGTAGATCTGAAGGACGATTACTTTCACATAAATATTTATCCGGCACACAGAAAATTCCTCAGGTTTGCCTATCAGGGCACAGCCTACGAATTTTTGACAGTTCCATTCGGTTTGGCTTTAGCCCCAAGAACTTTCACAAAATGTGTAGAGGCGGCTCTAACACCGCTGAGAATAGCGGGTCTCAGAGTGTCAGCTTATTTGGCGACAGGCGGAGATAAGATATAAATCTGCTGGTGTCTCATTTAAAAGGCTTAGGCTTCAAAATAAACAAGATGAAGAGCTGCTTAGTGCCCACACAAGAAATATTTTACCCGTGTCTCAGGCTGAACTCAGACCTGTATCAAGCGTTTCTATCAGAGGAGCGCATCAGGTCAATTCGTGGATGTCTCTCCTTTTTCCAGATAGGGAAAAAAGTCCCATTCAGACTATGTTTACGTCTTCTAGGGCTGATGGCCTCGGCAGTGTCTGTCATCCCATTGGGGCTGCTGCGAATGAGAGAGTTTCAGTGCTGGGTAACAGCACAGCGCTTATGTCCAAAGCGCCACCTCAACCGCAAAGTGATAGTGTCATCAAATTGCCTGCGAGCTCTCCGCTGCTCGAGAGATCGCGCTTTTCTCGAATCAGGGACTCTGCTGGGAGAGTGATTTCTCTGAGAAAAGTAGTAACGACGGATACGTCGCTCACAGGTTGGGGTGCAGTGTGCGAGGACAAAATAGTGAAAGGAAAATGTCCCGTCTCGCTACAGAACGCACATATAAACTTCCTGGAACTGTTAACAGCGTTTCTAGCATTGAAACATTTCATGCAGTGGGGGGGGCTCTGTCCCATTCTGGATTTGCGGAACCTCAACAAACACCTCAGAGAGTACAAGTTCAAAATGCTCACAATAAAAAAAATGTTATTCATCCCAGAGACTGGTTTACACCAGTAGATCTGAAGGACGATTACTTTCACATAAATATTTATCCGGCACACAGAAAATTCCTCAGGTTTGCCTATCAGGGCACAGCCTACGAATTTTTGACAGTTCCATTCGGTTTGGCTTTAGCCCCAAGAACTTTCACAAAATGTGTAGAGGCGGCTCTAACACCGCTGAGAATAGCGGGTCTCAGAGTGTCAGCTTATTTGGCGACAGGCGGAGATAAGATATAAATCTGCTGGTGTCTCATTTAAAAGGCTTAGGCTTCAAAATAAACAAGATGAAGAGCTGCTTAGTGCCCACACAAGAAATATTTTACCCGTGTCTCAGGCTGAACTCAGACCTGTATCAAGCGTTTCTATCAGAGGAGCGCATCAGGTCAATTCGTGGATGTCTCTCCTTTTTCCAGATAGGGAAAAAAGTCCCATTCAGACTATGTTTACGTCTTCTAGGGCTGATGGCCTCGGCAGTGTCTGTCATCCCATTGGGGCTGCTGCGAATGAGAGAGTTTCAGTGCTGGGTAACAGCACAGCGCTTATGTCCAAAGCGCCACCTCAACCGCAAAGTGATAGTGTCATCAAATTGCCTGCGAGCTCTCCGCTGCTCGAGAGATCGCGCTTTTCTCGAATCAGGGACTCTGCTGGGAGAGCGATTTCTCTGAGAAAAGTAGTAACGACGGATACGTCGCTCACAGGTTGGGGTGCAGTGTGCGAGGACAAAATAGTGAAAGGAAAATGTCCCGTCTCGCTACAGAACGCACATATAAACTTCCTGGAACTGTTAACAGCGTTTCTAGCATTGAAACATTTCATGCAGTTCCTACGGAATCACCACGTTTTGGTCAGATCGGACAACACAACAGCGGTGGCTTATATAAATCGCAAGGGGGGGAACACGTTCTCCTCAGCTTCACAGTCTAGCACGAAAACTCATGGTGTGGGGCATGAAGCATTTTCATTCATTACGGGCAACTCATGTCCCGGAAATAATGAATGTGGGGGAAGATCTCCTGTCCAGGGGGAATCCTCTGTACGGGGAATGGACTCTCTAACCTCAGGTAGTGAACCAGTTGTGGGAGAGGTTCGGCCGAGTTGCCGTAGATCTCTTCGCCTCGCACGAAAATACTCATTGCCCTCTATTCTTTTTCTCTGGCGAGAGACGGTGCACCTATGGGTGTGGATGCTTTGGCTTACCCATGGCCAAGCGTACTGCTTTACGCATTTCCCCCACTGAGTCTCATCGTACCAACTCTAAAAAGAGTAGAGCTCCTGCACGATTGGCCTTGGCCTCTCCCATTACGCAGAGACGTCCTCTCACAAGCGCGCGGAGAGATTTTTCACCCGGCACTGGACAAAGTGGCTCTTTGGGCCTGGCCCGTGAGAGGTTGAATTTAAGTGTTACAGGTTTGCCTCCGAGGACGATTGAAATGATTCAAAATGCGAGAGTGGCTTCGACGCACTCTGCATATGATGGCAAATGGAACGTGTTTGAGCTTTGGTGCGAGCAAAGGCAAATTGTCATTTTCACTGTTCGGTGGCAGAGGTATTATGTTTTCTGCAAGAACTTTTAGATAAGGGCAGAGCCTTCTCTACTGTTAAAGTTTATCTTGCTGCAATTTCTGCATGCCATGTAGGGATTGACAGAAATACAATAGGTCAGCACTCGCTTGTGTGCAGGTTTATGAGGGGTGAGCGGTGTCTGAATAGGGTTTCAAAGCCACTGATTCCGCTGTTGGAGCTGTCGGTGCTCCTTAACGCACTCTCTCAGCCTCCTTTTGAGCCAATAGACAATATTGATTTAAGGCTCCTTTCGCTTAAGGTTGCTTTGTTATTGGCCCTTTCGACTGCGAAACGAGTTAGTGAACTTCATGCTTTGTCGGTTCATAACTCCTGTATGCTGTTTGCTATGGATTTTTCGCGAGTAACTCTCAAGACGAATCCAGCATTTGTACCTAAAGACTCAGCTTTCGCCTGTAGACAGGTGGATTTACTGGCTTTTCATCCGCCGTTTTTTTCCTCATAAAATTTTTTTTTTCCTTCTTCCCCGGAAGAAGAGCGGCTTCATTGCTTGGTGGACAGGACGTAGGGATTAAGAAGGAGTAATCGGTAATTTGTTTCATGGGCTGATTCTCATAAGTGTAAACCTATCTCTCGTCAGCGCCTGTCCCACTGGGTGGTGGAAGCTATTATATTGAGTTATAATAGCATGGGTCTTAGTCGTCCAGAGGGGCTGATGGCTCAAAGTACCAGAGGGTTAGCCACCTCGGGGGCGTTGTTTAAGGGCATTTCAATTCAAGACCTTTGTGCTGCGGCGACCTGGGCTTTGCCACACACTTTTGTCAGATTTTATAGGTTGGATGTTACGGAGCCTTCGTTGGCGCATTCCGTCCTAAGTGTGTAAAAAGAAATAAAAAAACACTCGTACAGAGGTTGTTTTTATTTTTCACATGTCTCCGTTCTATTCTGGGAATAGTGGAGGGCTTGCGTTATTATTATCACACAAAACATCACTGAGTTGGTTGACATGTCTGCTTCGGACAGCATACCTGCAATACGGGAGTTGTCTATATCCCATAGTGAGATACCGAACAAATGTTTGAAAGAGAACTTTAGGTTACCCCCGTAACCCCGGTTCTCTGATAACATGAGTGAGGTATCTTACCACACTACCCTCCTTGCAGTAGCACGGAGAAGAGATATGCTGAGAATGAAGTTTGGACCGCTAGCAGCGATATATATGAGGGAGGCTGGACTCCCACATCACTGTTGTGATTGGTCTGTCAACTGACAGACGTGGTGTAATTGGTGCTTCCAGGATTGGTCACGCCTGAGAAAATTCCCATAGTGAGATACCTCACTCTAAAGTTTGTTTAAATAAGATTTAGTAAATTTTTCTGGGCAGAAATATGCAGGAAAAATGTAGTGTTCTTTGTTTATTATCATCAACATTTAAACACTTTAGCATGACACTAAAATACTTTCTAAAATGTTAGGTAAGAAACAGCTTCACAAACAGTCTTTTCAACTACACAGTATTATTTCTTATAGTCATTCATATTATCACAGAAATACTGGGATTAAAGTTTATAATTTGGATATAAACATTGATGTCTATGGTAGCGATCAAAATAAAGTCATCTTTTGAAAGTAATTGACGCTTCAAATAAAGTTTGTGTCGATTGCATTGTTTCGCCAATAGATGGCAAAAAGTGACTGTTAAAAAAAATTTATTTGTCATTGAATCATTAATTCAAGAGATTTATTAAAAAACACTGAGAAATAAAACAAGTAGTAAAACACCAGTAATTAAACAAGTGAAGTATTTATGAGTGAGTCATTGAATCTTTAATTCGAACCACTTTTTCATAAGTTTAATATAAAAAATTGGTGTATTAAATATTATATTTTAAATACATATTCAAATGTAAGCATAAAAGACTTCTTTCAGAAACAAAAAAATAAATACATACATACACACGTGTGTGTGTGTATACATGTTGGGTTTGGTTTGAAGTTGGTAAAAAAAAAAAGTATTTATGTATATGTGTATATATATGTTTATGTATATATATGTATATATGTATATGTATGTATGTATATATATATATATATATATATATACATATATACATATATACATATATATATATATACATACATATACATATATACATATATATACATAAACATATATATACACATATACATAAATACTTTTTTTTTTTACCAACTTCAAACCAAACCCAACATGTATACACCGTGTTCCAAATATGTTCCAAATATTATGCAAGTAGCATATCAGTAGGATTTCATTAAAATACATCTTTTTTTCAAAGAACGTGTTTGTTTTTATTTTTCATGTTTTAAGTTAACTGGTATCAATCTTAGACAGGTTAGTTAATTAGTTTGCCAGGTGATCTTAGTTAAAGGGGTGGTTTATTGCGATTTCACCTTTTTAACATTAGTTAGTTTGTAATGTTGCTGTTTGAGCATAAACAATATCTGCAAAGTTACGAAGCTGAAAGTTCAATGCAAATGGAGATATCATCTTTTAAAATTCTGTCAGTTTAATGCCTACAAAAACGGCTGGTAGGGACTACACAAGTTACTTCCCGGGTTCATGACATCACAAACCCATATAAACCCCGCCCTCGGGAAAAAACAGCAAAGGGGGCGAGGCCATGCTGCGCTGCTTTAGAGAAGAAGAGAAAACTAGAGGTGCACGTAAAAATCTGTTCATATATGAATCGCGATTCTGTCTTCTAACGATT
>NW_015539832.1:363195-363915 GCF_001515605.1 Sinocyclocheilus anshuiensis | reverse complement strand
AAAACATAGGCCTACCATTAAAAGCCGTGCTTGCACAGGTTCTGCACGATCCTCTTCAATAATATCCTCTGCTTCTCAATCGGGCTCAAACTGATAAGCGATATTAACGATGCCGTTGTTTACAATACAACCGGAGCACATGCTGATGAGGAGAGGGGCAGGACGCACTAGAGGTGGTTTAGCCAATCACAACACACTGGGCTAGCTAACCGATCAGAGCCCATCGCCTATTTCCGAGGGAGGGGCTTCATAAAAGCAGGAAATGATCAGCCGGTTTCTCAGAGAAGGGACAGAGCGGTGTGGCAGCCCGTTTCTTAGAGAAGGGACAGAGCGGTGTTGAATAAAGGTAAATTATATGAAAAATAATGCGTTTTTTTTTTTAAACGAAGCATTAACACATGTTAGACTGCCCCCCATAAACACAATCAAGCCTAGAAAAAAAAAAACAGTGAACCACCCCTTTAAATGGAAACCTACTTAAAGAGGTTGTTCCACATTATTAAGCAAGTCACAGTTCTCATGCACTCTGTTCCAACAAGACTGAGACGTCAGCAAAGAGGTGGTGGAGTGATGATTTGGGCTGGAATACTGGCAAGTGAGATGGTAGGTCCCTTTAGGGTCCCTGACAGTGTCAAAATTACCTCTGCAAGATACAGTGGGTACGGAAAGTATTCAGACCCCCTTAAATTTTTCACTCTGTTATATTGCAGCCATTTGCTA
>NW_015539832.1:302191-363047 GCF_001515605.1 Sinocyclocheilus anshuiensis | reverse complement strand
TAGCAAATGGCTGCAATATAACAAAGAGTGAAAAATTTAAGGGGGTCTGAATACTTTCCGTACCCACTGTATGTGTAGTTCCTAACAGACCATTTTCTGCTATGGTATAGAAAGAAGAATCGTGCCATCCGAAATAATTATTTTAATTCAGCAAAAAAAAAAACATTGATTCCTTGGATTGCTATGGGCATAAAAAGAGAAAAAATCCCCTGACCTCAATCCTATTGAGAACATGAGGAGCATCCTTAAAATGAAGATCTATGAGGGTGGGCGGCAGTATACCTCCAAACAACAGCTCTGGGAGGCAATACTGGCATCCTCAAATGAAGTACTGCCAGAAACTATACATGGACTTACAAGTTCAATGGATGAGACAATTGTTAAAGTCATCTCCAAGAAGGGTGCATATATTAATATGCAACTTGAACTGTAAATAGGTTTTTAGTTTTAAATTGTGTTTATTTTTGGAAAAATGGCCTGTCCATGCAGCAAATATGACAGATTTCTGTTTTGAGTTCATTATAACCCATTGAACGTTTTCAAACTGCATCCTGCATAATTGTTTGGAACAACATATTTAGTGTTTTTTTTTCAAAATATCAATAAAACTGTTGACATTATCAGGTCTTTCACATGTAATAACATTCTCATTGTAAAATAATAGTTGAGGATAAAATTAATCCTTAATCATACTGACCGATTTGGAAAAACAAACAAAAATGGCATGTGCATAATAATTTGGAACACAGTGTAGAGCAAAGCATAAATACAATCAATGATATTTAACTCCAAAAAGAATACCACACAGAAACGCTGGTGTGAATAAACAAGTTTACCTGCTGCAGGGATGGACAAGAGCACCACCAGGAATTTCTTGATGAGGGAAGCGAGAAAAGTGCGCTCCTTCTTAGCTCTGTGAAAACACAGTTCATCATGAGACTCACAGGACATTGTTTTGAGGTTTTTTAGGTTTACGGGGCGTGAGGCCGTTTCTTACTGCTCCGTATCCTGCGGCTCCATCTTCTCATAGTTCTTTTTAATGAGGTTCCAGAACTTCTGTAGTTTTGGGACCTTCTTCAGCTCCTGCTGCAGTCTCGTCTGAATAAACAAAATCTGGAGTCACTTTCAAACATCTCAAACAGTGGCCATGCATGAAATATGTAGTAACGCATGAAACGAAAATTATATGTAATAGTGCAAGAAATATTTAATAAAACTGATTTTAATTGAGTATAATATTGAGTTTTTGTACTATAACACATGCATTTTGAAAATGTGGCTGATGTAATGGACAGCAGGATATAAAGCTCATATACAGTAGGACATGAAATGTGTGCAACGCAGTAATATTCACCGGCAGCAAACACATCCACATGGGCAGAGAGACCAGCTTCTGCACCTGCTCACGGATCAAGTCCACTTCCTGTAGTCACAAAGAAATGGAAAAATATCTTCTGTTAGTTCTGTTTTATTAGGGATGAAGCCGAACCTCATATCACATTAGTTCAAATTAATACAGAGCTTTTGACGACATGTTTTTTTCAGTTTCAGTGTTGCTGATCACTGGATGCAATCACTATATAGTTAAAATCAAACGCTGTAGTATCATCAATGTCCATGTGCTCCTGCCACTTAGTAATGCTACTTGTCTTGTTTTCTGTATGCATATTGCATTTATTTCCAAATACAATAAGATTCTCAAACAAAGAAAAAATAAAGTGTGTGAAAACGCAGATTCTCTACATTTGTAATTTTCTGCACTGGCTCCTCTCACAGCATCTGTACTTCCACTATAGAAAGCATTCATCAGCTCATGACTTCAGTCTGTTTGAGATTGCTGAGTTCATTCATGGTGGATGCTCTCTGACCACAGCATGATTGCAAAATTTAATCAGGGACATTATAGGCCTATGCTGGTCATTTCTATTGCTACTCAAACCGAAAGCCTTCCACCACAGTGCATGCATAAGCAGAAATGTACATGATTAGCATACAAACACTAGACAATCTCATCAACAATGCAAATGCACCATCTGCTTCAGAGTGGGGAGACACCATGCCTTAAATTAGCAGCAACCCAAAAAATAGACGAAAACAGCTTTTCACATTATACATGTGAACTTCTGAGCTGCTATTTGGTTTCATTTCTGAAGTGTTTTGCACTCAAGTGTGTTGAGTGCAGTTAAAAAAAAACATATATTAGTCTGTTTGCTCTGTGCAAGGCAACAGTGCCACCAAGTGATGTGCCCAGAAAACAACAGGTCATGTAGCAAATGCTTTTAGAAAAGTGGCCAAAATCAACAAATGCAAATATAGGCGGTTATTAACAATTGCTAATGATTGGTAACTAACCAGACTGTTGAAGCAGTGATCGAGGAAGAGCAGAAGCACTGTTTGCTCCTTCAGCGGCAGGCCGAGCTGCTCGCCCGACAGACACGACTCCATCACGCACTTGAAGAAGTGAGGGAAGTGAGTGGGTGCTTTCTTAAAAACCTGAAGAGACAGAAACAGTGCACTCACATCAAAACACACTTAATGATATCTACCTGTGCCTGTAAAAAACACATAAATAAATAAATAAATCTGTGAAATTTATGATTAAAACCAGCACCCCTGGTTGTCAGAGCTTTACCTTGAAAACACCAAAATAAATAAAAATTACAGATTACAGATTAACCTTAATTTTTCCAAAAAAACTAATATACAGTATATAATTAACAGAAATAATGTTATTCCACCAAATTGTTTTTTTACCTTTAAAATACACTGACAACCACCTTAAAAACACAGGTGATATAGAGGAAGTCACATGATGAACCAATTATATCAAATGTCCTATTAGACCTGTTAGAATTAACAGGTTTTTACTGTAGCATTTTAACAGGCTTCCAGTGTTAAAATTTTGATCACTTTTTAAAGTACTGTTCATTTTGATCAAACTGTTACTGTGGATCTGAAGTCTGTTCTGATCTCATGGTCAGCTATGGTCAAACATGTGTGAATCAATGGGTAGTGATGCACCGAAACTAAACTTTTACCAAAACACCAAACCTGAAAGTACAGTTTTCATTTAGCCCAAATACAAAACTGAAAATAACATTTCAGTAATTAAATCAGATTTTTTTTAACAGTTTGTTAAAATGTTTGCGCATCAGTAGTGAAGGTGTTGTATTCGATGTCATTCATGTACAGAAGTGTAACTTATTTTACATAGCAGTGCATTCGAAGTCCGTGCAATCTACCCATTAATCAATGGTTTAATACAAACCTCCCAAGCGGGAACATTTTCTCGAAACTTCTCATTGACGATACAGCAGATGGACATCAGGTAGCCGTTAGAGGAGGCTTCAGGCGTGTAGTTCGGCCACAGGTAGTTCTCCAGGTACTGGCTGCAAAACCAACAGGAACATCAGCAAACCACCAGCCCTACAGATCCACTAACAACAAAACCTGTGCGGAAATCACCAACCTGAACTCCAACAGCATAATTTTTCTGATGGCAAATCTAAAACAAAGAAACAGCCTTAGTCAATATGCATCAAAGTTATCAAACTGTTCATTTAAAACACTTTCATATAGAGAGAGACAGACTTTAACAATAACAACACTCACAGTATTTATAATACTAATGCAAGAACTAAACATAAAAGAGTCTTACTTTGATTTAAGGATCTCATTCTGATAAATGTCTTCAATGACCTGCAAATAGGAAATAGTCAATGTTCATAAGCCACATTCTGAATAAAGCTAGGCTTTAAAAGTAAGTTGATCATTCACTGACTTGAAAATGCAATTCTGGCCAAACACAACAATACATGAGCACAAAGCAACATACCTTCAGGATCTATATTTCGAGTAATCTCTCTCTCTATATATTTTGTAAAGTCAAATCCCGCAGACTGAAGCTAAAAGGAGAATTAAACCTCAAAGCCTCACCTGAGAATCAAATGGTAGTTTGTTCTTGACATGAGGAGCCCAGTATTTGTTTGAAAGCTTGAGAGAGAAACACAAAACAGGAATAAAATAAGCACGTCTGGTGCTAATTCAAGCAGATGTAGACTAACGAACCGATACAGAGTTCATAAAGTGATCATAACTCACCTGAGTGACATATTCCGCGTTGATCTGAGACACTGGAGGCGCAGAGGTCTTTATCACTCTCGAGTCCTTCTGCATGATTTACACAATCATTAATAATGACGATCAAACAAGAACTAGAACAATGATCCAGGTCTGTATATCAACTTAACGCCTGAAAGTTTCATTCACATCTTTCAGCATTCACTGCTGAATACCAAAAAAGATCAGTTATACGCTGCGGTGTGAACTTAACCAATGCTGCTAATCAATATAAACTTTGTTATAACAGAAACGTCAAGAATACGTTGCGTAGCTTTAGCTGTATGCTAACATGTGCGACTAACGTCGCGGCTGATGACAACTTCCGCTTTTTTCTTCTTCTTTTGGTTTTATGGCGGGTTGCGTTGACATTGCGAACCAACTTCACAGGTGCATACCGCCACCTACTGTGAAGTGTGAGTGTGAAGAGACTGTACCGTTTCCACCTAAATCCGATATTCTGTTCATTATTCCACAATTCTTAATAAATCTCATGATTGCACTTATTTGTTTTCCTGCATTTGGACCATCATTCAGAATACTACTTAATGAAAATGCTTTAATTCCTAAGGATTATAACTGATCCCTTTCTCTTTCATATGCTGTACATATCATCATAACGTGTTCCACAGATTCTTCTGTTAAAAAAACATTACATAGACCAGTATTATGTTTCCCTAGAATGTATAGTGTTTGGTTAAAATGACGCGTTAACTTCGGCTTTCTGAGTGTCCTTCCAAAATAAAAGCCTAAAGACTTTCTTTGCAGAAGAAGAAGAGAGACATTTGGAGGTCAGTGGTTCTCAACCTTTTTGATTTCAAGGCCTCCGCTGCTTTCAAAACTTACTCATAATTTTTACCCAATAATAATTTATGGAGCTTGGCATAACCAGAAAAATGTATAACATTGATAAAAATGAACATAGCAGTTTAAAGGGGTCATATGATGCTGCTAAAAAGAACATTATTTGTAGTCGTGTCCATTTTTGGAAGACCAAACAAAGTAGTTTCGCTTTCACAATGAAACACACAGCGCCTTCACGACATGGCGGCAGTAGCAACAACAATACTACAGCGAGAATAAAAGTTACGCCTTCTTTCTTTGCGTTAACATTTGGGCGGCATTATGCAAATCTTCCCACATAGTGACATAGACATGTGGGGGTGTGTTAGAACGAGCCGTTTTAGGTAGCCGTGGTTGACTCTTAACTTTAATAAAGAATATCTCTTTGGATTTGAGACTTTAGTCTTTGCAACTTTACAGATCTTCTTTATGCACCAAGAGCTTGTAACACTCCAAAGAGAAAGGAAACCTTGAAATCGCATCATATGACCCCTTTAAAATCTTATTAATTCAGCTGTTGATACAAATAAATGTTTTTATACATCTGCAAAAATATTTAGGCTAAAAAAAAAAAATAGGCTAAATAAATAAGTAAAATAATAATAATAATAAAATGTGCTCGCCTTTCTCTTTCGAGGTGTAACTGTTTTTTAGTATAATTCTGTCAGATCGCCTGTCAATCAAAAACTAAATATTACAAATCTAAAATTAAACAAATATTGTTTATGCTAGTTAAATTAGCCCAAATGTTTATAGCAGTGTTTAAAAATGTGTTCTTTTGTGTTGGTCTAGTGGTGAATACATGCTAGAACAACTTTGTTTATCATTTCTTCATAAGTATTTGTGGATATGTTGACAAGAAGCAATGGCATACAGAAATTTTAATATCATTTCTATAAATTAGTATTTACCATTTGGAATAAAAAGCTATTACGTAAGAAAGGTAAAAAGCACTTAATTGCTAATTAAACATAATTGAGGATAAGTGAAAACAATAATAGAGAATGAATAGGAATAATAAAGCATGCATAAGTGTATGGAATGTGCTGGAAACCCTTGCAGCAGACGCAGACGTCACGTTCATTGAGACGAGTGCATGTAACAACGTCATATTAAAGAGCCCATCTGAACCTTTTTTTGTTAGCTGGGTCAGCCCCGGGCCCATATGCAAAAAAAATTGTACGGGGCCCCCCAAACGTTATGGGCTCCAACTACTCTGTTAACTTGTTGATTTTTCTGAAGTAAATAACGTTACGTGACGATTCACAAGCAGTTTTATTTACGGTAGCCTATAGCAGGCAAGCCACCCAATAATCGCAATAAGCTTTGTGCTTTGTTACTTTTATTATAACACAAAGTCTCAGCCTTCTGTCAATTTTATGATAAAATACAAACAATAAATGTGTTTTTACGCTCTTTAATTTGTAGTGAGATAGCTAACTATATATTCGCCTGAGTTCAAGCGGCATGTGAATTAGGCCTAATGATATTTTCCTCTTTAATATTTGCAGCACGAAATTAACATGAATAAATATTTGAATGCATGTTGAAAAAAATCAGAACAATTTAATACAATCAAATGTCTTATGCAATCGATCAATCAGAGTTACAAAAAACATCAATAAGCCTACGTTTTATTGCTGTTTTTCATGTTAAATGTTAAGAATGACAGGTTGGATGCCACAGACTTTTTTTGTTTTTTTTGGCGCAGGTGGAATTTTCAAATTAACTTCACACAATATAACATGATTTTATTATCATAATTTTGACTTTATTATTAAAATATTATGGCGTTAACCTTATTTAGTATTTAGTTATTTCTTTTTTAACGTGGCACTAAAATGCCGCCATAGGCTTTTTGTACTGCATGCAAACACAATCCCCCCGCCCCCCCCAAAAAAAGTACACAGAAATAGTAAAATCTAAGTAGATATTTGAATTATTTATTAATAAACTAGTGTTTTCTGAGTCAGTGTCAAAGATGAAGTTGACGATCCTGACTCGCCATCTCCTCACTTGACGCGCCTTCATAAATCTTTTACGGATTACATGAAAGTTTTTGTTTTTGATTTGAATTATTTCATTTTAAAATAATTTAAAGCATTCTATAGATATATTTATCATGTCTACGAGGCAAGTATTCACTGAGTTTCGTTCGGTTCATCATTGTGAAGCGCTACTGCTCAAGACCGAGATGACAGAAAGCGCATCACGTATGTTTTCTTTATTTTATAAAAGCACAACTTTTGTTGATATTGTGAGTGCACACAAATAAAAGTAGAACCTTTGCAGTTTCCACTCTTATTAAGAAAAATCTAAGTGATCGCGCCGGTGCCTCCATGTGCTTCTACTCTTGGCACAAACAATCAGATATGCGCCTAATATCGCACATTTATCTAGGTTACATTTTTTTATTAATATTTTGAAAAGCATGAAGTGTTTTTTTTTTTTTTAATCTGTAGATTTCATTTTAGGCAAGTCGTTTTGATTTGAGAAGGCTAAATTAATCAAACATATGCTCAACTCACTGGCTGCCTCTGGCCACTTGGTCGTTACTTTAAAAAAAAAAAACTTGAATTTAACAAACAGAAAATGTTCCAAACATATTTCTAAATGAACTTAATACAGAAAATATAACCACTTTGCCATAAAAACTGAACTAATGGCTGCAGCAGCAGCTGTGTAATGGGAAAGAAAGAGAGAGAAAAAAGACACTGGCTCCAATCGGACTCGGGCTGCTGTCGGACAAGGGTCGGGCCCGTGCAAGGCTCTGTTCATTCCCTCGTTTCAATTAAAAGTTCCCCCTCGGCTCAGCGGGCCACCAATCTGCCCGGGCCCATATGCACCTGCATACCCAGACGCTACGCCCCTGGTTGCAATGAATTCATTTTGACAACTAATAAAATGTTAAACATTGACCGTTTACTTTTTCAGAGTTCATTGATTATATAAAATTCAGTGAAGGTTGACTAAACTTTGAACTATGTAGATATCTTCATGTCTCATCCATGAGTAGGCCTATGCAATGATGGAAAACAAGATTTTGGGGGTGTTGAGACCCAGAACCAAGCTGACTGAGCAATAAAGCTATAGTGAGCCCTTTTATTAAAATACCTGGAGGTAATACAAAAATAATACAAAAATTGTCATATTCATTCAGTATTGATCTAATTCACAACTATAATTACAATTTAATTAGATCAATACTGAGCAAATTAATAACAATAACAAATGAATTTTATTCAGATTTGATTTAGTGAGAGAAACTAAGATCATAAACAAGGATACAAACTAGCCACCTTTTGCTGAAAATTGCTGTTTTGAATTCAAAATAGGCCATCTGTGTGTAGATCCAATGAGTTGAAAACGTCTCAGGTTACATATGTAACCATGGTCCCTGAGAAGGGAACGAGACACTGCGTCCTCTAGAGGTCGCTATGGGGAACGCCTTCGGCGACCGGTGTCTGAAGCATACATCTAAACACGACAATAACATTGGCCGGCGACAGCCTATGATGCCACTCTGGCGCAACCACAGTATAAAAGGGTGCCAGAAGAACACGTCATCCGCTTCTTCGTCGGAAGCTCGCGTCCGAAGCATGATAAGGCTTCTAGAGGTCTCGGTCTTCTAGTGTCTCGTTCCCTTCTCAGGGAACCATGGTTACATACGTAACCTGAGACGTTCCCTTCCGAGGGAACTTCGAACTGCGTCCTCTAGAGGTCGCTATGGGGAACGGTATACCCACGCTGCCATGCTGAGGGGAGTGCATGCCAAGCACCAAGGTGAGCACTAAGTACTAACTCTACCAAAGCTATGGGAGTTGCCCCACGGACGCCTTGATGGCTGTCAGTGACATTATCCCCTTCAGCCAAAGGCCTGAGCTGCATATCCCAAAAAACTTACCTGTCACCCAGGGGGCTACCACCAGCTCTGTATGAGCTTGCCCAAAAGAACTGACTCGACAGATCCTTGGTAGCAACACCCTGCTCAGAAATGTATCAACGGGGATACATAAGTTGAGTGGAGCAAAAGGTGAAAACCGGGACCTAACCAACTCAGAGAAAGGGAACGAGGCTGCCAGCGCGTAACCCTTACCATACAGGATTTTAGAAAAGTGCACAGAATGCTTAGCATGCACACTTACCACAATGTGGATTTTAGAAAGTGCACAGAAGCTCAGCGTGTGCACTTACCATTGCATGGATTTAGAAATACCGTTACTAAGGGGTGACCGAAGCTGTCACTTAGACAAGCCTAGGAACCCTATGTGACTGTGGCACGCTCAGGGAGTGACAATTAATTCAGCGGGAGACCGTGTGCTCAGAGCGCATGTGGATTGAAAAGGCATATCTCATAGAAAAACCCTCCATGTGAGGGGAATATCGCCAACTCAACCATAGCAGTCACAGAACAGACTCCGGAGCATCTGCTCATGCATAACTAGAAGGGGCATAGCACCCAGCTCTCAGACCGAGAGGGGAACACCAACACCCAACTGGGAAGCAGCATCCTCATAGATAACCCTCCAGGATGAGGGAAGCACTGCTGAGCTTACCAAGAGAGCAGCCTAAGAGGAAAGCAGAGTCCTGACGTGCAGCGGAGCTCACAGAGCAAGGATTTGACTCTCAAATGAGAGGGACTCAGATGCTCAGAAGGGAGTGGCATGCTCGCAAGAGACCCGCTATGGTGAGGGGAGCACAGCTAGCTCACTCAACAAGCAACCCGCCAGGGAGGCAGAAGGTGGCCCAGTAACCTGACTGCTAACCGGAGCTCAAAGGAGCGGAGGCCCAACTTCAAAAATAGGAGGGCGACTCAGACGCTCAATCTGGGAGCGGCGTGCTCAAAGGTGACCCTCTAGGGTGAGGGGAGCACTGCTAAGCTCAGCACTGCTAGGCTCGATCCAAATAGAGGCAGCTTATCAGGGAGGGCTGTGTATCACCAACGTCACGATACGATACATATCACGATACTAAAGCCACGATACGGGTCAATTTTGGAATTAAATTTATTTTTAGCAGAATTTCGTAAAGGTAATATTTGTTTATTGTACATTGAATAGCCGGTGTTATAACAGTTGTGATAACTGATTTTTTTTTTTTTTGCTTTGTCATTAACAAACAACAATACAAGTGAAATAAAATAAATTATTTTTTACAAAAAAAAAACTTATAGAATAGATCTTCCTTTTTCTTTTTAAGTCTCTGACACAATAACTTAAATAAGTATAATGTCAAGTGCTGAAACATGTCAACAAGGCTCCATGGCTGAACAAAACTTGAAACATATTCCATAAAAGCAAAAAAATGTAACAAATATAACTTTCTCAAACACTTCACATTTTTAAACACCTTAACATTTTGGTCTCAAGTGGTGGAATGTGCAACAAACACATCACTTTACACAATTACACCTTCAGATTTTTATGCAGAAACAACAGCTGATCAACATGCTCAGGGTTAAGAGCACTCCTCTTTGCTGTAATGATATCTCCAGCAGTGGAGAACACCCTCTCTGCTGCTACACTTGTATCAGGGATACAGAGGGTACAGCTTGCCAAGTTTGATAGTAATGGGAAATTAGACTGGTGCTCCTTCCACCAAATGAGTGGATCTCCTGTAAGAGATAATGCCTTTTGGATGTGGATGTTTTGTTTTGGGAGGGGAAAATGCATCTCCAAATAAGTCCTCAAGAGCACAAGCGTCCACTTTCTTTCTCTTGCAGGGTGGAGACATATCTGTCTCAGCATGCTTTCTGTTCTGTTCTTCATTATTCTGGTTCTGAAATAATCATAACATGACATTGCAATTAATAACTTTTACAGATCTCATGTAGCCCACATTAATAAAAACTAAATATTTTCAGTTGATCTCCAACAAAACATTTTTACAGTGTAGATAGATAAAAACATATATGCAGTGTAAAAGAACCTATAAAACCAAGTAATAAGACAATAACTAGCATTATAATATAACTAGCTGATATAATGAACATTAACTAGTTTTCTGACAGTCTAGCTTACTCTTGCAAGTGAAGTCTGTGATGCCTCCATTGCCATTTTGGTGTAGACATCCTGTCTGTTCTCCTCCTCCAAATCGGAAGTCGTGGCCTAATGGTTAGAGAGTCGGACTCGTAAACCCAAAGGTTGCGGGTTCGAGTCACGTACCGGCAGGGATTTTAGGTGGGGGGAGTGAATGTACAGCACTCTCTCCACCTTCAATACCATGACTGAAGTGCCCTTGAGCAAGGCACCGAACCCCCAACTGCTCCCCGGGCGCCGCAGCATAAATGGCTGCCCACTGCTCCGGGTGTGTGTTCACAGTGTGTGTGTGTGTTCACTGCTGTGTGTGTGCACTTAGGATGGGATAAATGCAGAGCACTAATTCCTAGTATGGGTCACCATACTTGGCCACATGTCACGTCACTTTCACTTTCACTTTCAAAAAGGGCAGTGCTTTAAAGCGTGGATCCAGCGCTGAGGTTATGCTCAGAAAGGGCATTTCACGATCATATCTTTTCTCCAGATCTCCAGCCACAGCGATCTTTATGTCCTGCGTCACTGCAGAGTAAGTGTTTTCAATCTGAGTGCCGTGACTTAACTGCGCATGCAAAGGTGCGATGATTGAAACCGTAGGGGCTTTCTCATCGGACATAACATGCGTTGCCAATTTAAGTGTCTTCAGTGCATTTATTACATCTTCAGCACAGGCTATGTCTGCTTCTGTTAATGTCCACAGATCTTTGGCATTTTTCTGCTCCTCAGCTGAGAGTAATGCGGCCCAAATTGCAGGCTGTTGTTCTACGAATCGCTCCAACATGTCATGTGCGCTGTTCCACCTCATGCAGACATCGGTCATCAGCTTATGCTCAGGAAGGCCAAGTAACTTTTGCTTCTCGTGCAGGACATGGCAGGCGATTGTCCTTTTCCTAAAAAATTTTGTGATGCTCCGAACTCTTCCGAAAAGACGGGAAACTGACGGTAACTTCAGAGCCCGTTGAGCAGCCAGGTTCAAACAGTGCGCAAAGCATCTCACGTGAACTCATTTGGCTATTTCTGCAGCTACTGACATATTAGATGCATTATCAGTCACTAGCACTGGATCTTTGTCCTTTATTCCCCATTCGTGCATCACATCATTGAGCAAATCTGCCATGTTCGCTCCTGTGTGATTGTGTGATTTGTTATCTTCTGAGAGCACTGAGATGTGGATGGGAGTTTCGAGTTAAAAACATCGGGCAAGGTTGGCTGCTTCTGAGACGACAGGTGTGTGCTGCTACCTGCTCCGAGGCTAGCTGGTCTGGATGATGTCTCATCATATGCAGAGAGAGGTTCATCGTGTTGCCGGAATACTTAACTTTTGCTTTGCAGTTCTTGCATATGGCATGACTCATGTCTAATGTCTCACTCTCCAGTTGAGTGTAAAACCCAAAATTGTCCCATATTTTAGATTTTACTTTTGTCGGTGGTGGCAGAATCCTCTGATCCATTTTGAATAGTGCGCTGCTGCTCACGTTGCTAAAATGGCCACTCGACGTCACGTGATGCGGCAGTATCGATACAGCAGCAGCAGTATCGATACAGCAGCAGCTGTATCGATACGCACATCATCAGGAGTTCATGACGATGTATCGCTGTATCGATATTCTAAGTACAGCACTAGAGGCAGCAAGCGGCCCAACTCAAAGAGCGGATGGAGAACCCCTAGCGAAGAGAGAGAAGAACCCAGCTCGACCGAAGCTATCAATAGTCCAGGGTTAGAGGACCTAGCTCTCAAGTAGAGAGGAGGACTCAGACAGTCTGCACAGGACCGGCGAGCTCAAAAGGACCCTCCCGCAGTGAGGGGAGCACAGCCATGTCCGGGGAGCAGATAGATCGCAAATGGGACATCAGAAATGGGATCCTGCTAGAAGGGGATCACAAATTTCTACAGGGAACAACAGGGTCCCAAGATGGAGGCAACTGACCAAGGAGGCGACAGAGACGGGCCTAACAACTCAGTATTGTTGCAAATGGGGTTTTCGGCTCATAGCTAACCCTCACCGTGATGGGGAGCACTTCTCAGCTCGACCAGAAGGCGGCGCTAGATTAGAAGGGAAAATCCAGCAGGGCCCAATAAGAGACGGTCAACTGGTGCAGCTGGACGCAGTCTCATTCTCTCTATCTCGATAGAGAGTGTGGGTCCCATATAACCAGACCCGATAGAATCTGAAGAAACAGCGGGACCCAATAACCATTCTTGCATACAGAGCTATTGTTCCACAGACCCGAAGCATACAGGAGGGTTTTCCGCAGAAACTCAACTCACTCGTACCTCAGGGAACGCAGTGTGCTCAAGCCCACTCCGCAGAGGGGCGATAACTGGTTCAACCATAAGGGCAGTGTGACAGGGAGGACCCATGGGCCTGACCGTCTATCGAACTGCAGAGTGGATTTAAGGAGTGTTGAGCCACTCAACGCCTCAGCGAGAGGAGCTCTAGCTCAGAGAACGTGCATAATGGTTGAGGAAAAGACTCAAATCTCAGGAGGCCCCTCGGGGCCAGACATGAGTAGTGCATCCAGGCCGGGGCAGCTTCTCGAAGCAAACACCCAGCCAGGGGATAGGGAGCACATCACGAAGCATTATACTCAGAAAAATCCTCAACCTGAATGGAGGACCCGCGAGTCCTGAGGTTGCAGCGTTATACTGGGGACCTGATGTGCTAAGGAGGCTCTCGCAGAAGCCCAGTGACTTGGCTGCGTGGCCCAGTAAGCATGAAGCCGAAGATGTAGGGCTATCATCCAGCCAACAGCGAGAGGTTCTGACTTCAGCAGGGGTGGTGCTCGCAGAGGTCCTAACCCTAAAAACAAAGTCAGAAAAACAGTGAAAGGTCCACGTAGCGCTGCGGAGAAAAGCTAGTTAGTGAATTACATAGAACTAGCAATAGAGTAGATTAAATGGATCATACTCACCAACCACGGCTCCTGCGCATGGCTCAAGCTCACAGATATAATCTGAAGGCGAAGTCCGAAGAGCGCTTGGGTCCGGATCCTCAGTAGGTAGTTCTATGAGACATAGAAACTAACCAAAACAGCATGAGAGACTGCAATGCAAAGCGCAGGAGGCTCCTACCTAACCTCGGTCAGGTGGTGGCTTTAGGAGAATTAAAGGAAGGAAGATGAGAGCAGATGTTTCAGGTTTACTCTGGTCCGGATTAAGGCGTTGGAATGCCTAATGTTCTGGAAAGTGATTTTGAGTCTCTCTGTGATGGTACCACGAGGCGTTGCTGACTAGCGGATCTCAGACTTCTGGAGGGGATGTAGATTCGTAGTAGTGAGTGGAAGTAGGCGGGTGCTGAGCCTGTGGCTGTTCTATATGCAAGCATCAATGTCTTGAACTTGATTCGAGCCGCAACCGGTAGCCAGTGCAAGGAGATCCTCGTCCGGATCACCTCCCTCAAGCCTCACCTCCAGCCCCAGAGAGCATGATTTTCTACCACACCCAAATGTGGGTACAGGAGCACCAGCTCAATTCAGGGCCAAGCATCAAGGAGGCTTGCAAGCCAACACTTGAGCACAGAGAGAGTCATAAAACCCTGAATGAAAGTAAAGGTTTCAGAAATGGGCTCCCAGAGTGCAGTATAATGTGGATATCTGATAAGGACATCATCTGTCCAACAACTGCAGACAGATATCCACATTATACAAGGAAATTACTGATAGGGAAAAATTTTCCCGTCAGGTCCTTTCCATGTTCTGCCCATCAACCGCGAATCGCGGGCAATGGGCAGACAATTCTCACCGCAACCACAACGTGCAGCATGCATTCAGCTCCCGCTGGAGCTAAACACGCTCCGCCCACGCACTAGATTAACTGCGTCGCTATTCCCGCCAGAGGCGAACACACTCATGCAAACGCTATCTACAAACTCAGGTAAATGGTGAAGTACACACCTCCCCCTCAGTAGTCCCGCGAATGCATCACGATGAGCACAAGCCGTCTCCTTGTGAGTCGAGCACGTTCAATTCATGCTTATCCCTCACAAGAAATAAGCAATGAATGCAGAGCGCATTCAACTCCCTCGAGAGCTGAACGCGCTTGCTCTTCACCACACACACAACACGCGAGCCGTGTGAAACTGCGGGTATCAGAGCAAAGCCTCTGGCGAGAGAACATGCACTCCTAGTCGTGCTTAGCTTATTGCTAACATAAACAAACGGTCAGTGAAGACAAGAAGAGGATGACGTGTTCTTCCGGTGCCCTTTTATACTGTGGTCGTGCCGGTAGTGGCGTCATAGGCTGTCGCCGGCCAATGTTATTGTCATGTTTAGATGTATGCTTCAGACACCGGTCACGCCGAAGGTGTTCCCCATAGAGACCTCTAGAGGACACAGTTCGAAGTTCCCTCGGAAGGGAACTCTTGCTACTTTATACTTCAATACAAAACAATGCTGAACTTTGACAAAAAAAGATATTTTTAAATGCTATAATAGTGATTTTATAATGTCTAGATATAAATCCATTAGCAAAACATGTGAAATAACTATATTACAGAGTGGGAATGGTAAATGAGACAATAAATGATCCTCTGCTTCCATCTAGTGGTCATAGTGGGAATCATGACATTTATTTTAATTAGGGCTGGGGAAATAAATTGATGCATCGTCAATCGAGAAATGAGGTGCGATCCATTCGACCATAAGTGGACTGCGAAGTGGACTTCACAGGGTATTCCGCCATCTTAAGTGAGATTCCATTCCGAAGAGAGTGAACATGTTCAGTTCGAAGGGCACTGCAAACGGCATAGGGAATAAGGGAACATCGATACATCACTTCACAGGAAGTGGAGAGGGAAAATCACCCAACTGTCATTGCGCACCATGTCACCAGTTAGAACTAATGATGGCAGAGCCGTTGAAAGAGTGTTTTAAAGGTTCTGCAATGGAAGGGTTGCCATAAATGTGGTTATTATTATACAAATAAGAGCATTTATGAATTGTTATGGTGATGAATGTTACATTTGCATATTGTATTTGTATGAATAGGTGAAACTAAGTAAAACCGACGAGAAACAGCTGAGGCTCTGTCATTTTTTTATTTTACTTTATTTACCTCAGGAGAGTTAATGACGCTGCGTGTGGGAAAGAAAACGCACGAGATGAAACCACTACAATTTGTAACAGTCTAAACATATACATTTTGACTATATTTATTAGATACATAATTTTATATGTATTTTATGTGTTTAAATTTGAAAGTAAAATAAATTACAATATTTATTTATGTTATATCATAATCTGCATGACCTTGTCATTGATTTTCTTTGATGACATTGCAGGGCGTTCCAAATGAGCGATTATTGTCAGCGAAGTCCACTTCAACGGATATCCCGTGCTTAGGGAGTAGGGAGCAGTGAACACTGCGTAGGGACCCTGTCAATCAAGGGAAGACACCTATGATGATTCAACATCGATTCTGAGATTTTCCGAATGCATCGCAATTTTTCTCGAGTCGATTCTGAGCTTAGTTTTGAACAGCAGATGGCGCTGCATGCTTTAGAAACAGCTGTACTCTTGCTTGTTTCCAAAAATCCAAGTTTCCGTACACACTTGAACCTAAAATAATCATTCATAAGATTCGAAAAGGTTGAAGCAAATTACAAGGGTGTTCACAGTGAGCTGTGTTTACATTAATCTCGTGTCATAAAAGCATTCTGAGCCGAGATGAAATTACAGACTCAGCCTAAGGTTGTGGCTAGAAGGGATACAGCTCTGACCGGAAACTAACAATGAAATTTTATTTTCTACCTATTAGATTGTGTTTTATTGACGTCTACACCTACCCAAACCCTAAATCTACCCCTTACAATAATGAAAAAATAGTAAATTAAAGTGGAAAAGACAAGTCCAAAAACGCTTATAATAGCTGGATCTGGCAACACGGAGGCTGCGCCCGCGCCCTCACTCACAACTCTCTCAAGCCTCGTTCACTCCGCCAGCGTCTCGCAGCGATCATTTTCATAACAGGGACACTAAACAAACAAAAATTTACCGAGGTCTGGACCTCGGTGGCCTCATAGCTGGTTACGGGCCTGGCCTCGATGCATCTTCTTGGTCTATTACTTCCTCTTTGTGGTTAGGTATCAATGTGTGCTCGGCAAGACCGTTTTGTGCTTGAGTGCCACCAAGTCGTGTTTTACTGTAACTTCAGCAGCTTCACGCATGTGAACAAAAGCGCCAATCTCATTGGTCGGCCAGTTTTTAACGCGGCGCGTCAAACCAAAAAAAACAAGCCCGAGGCGTTTTTAAAAAAAGGACGCCTCGCGTTTTGCGCGTCGGTGTGCACACTCACATTGGCGACCTTTGTTTAGTCACGAGGCGTTAAACGTCGACGATAATCGCGCACGATATTCGTCCCGGTGTGAACAAGCCTTTAACCTCTTTGGCCGAACGCACAAGCGCTCTTCATGAGCATTTGAGTGTGCAGATAAAAACTAGAGTAGAGCGCCATCTGCTGTTAAAATCTAAGCTCAGAATCAATTCCAGAGAGAATCGCGATGCATTCGGAAATCTCAGAATCGATCCACGAATCGATTCTACATCGATTTATCATCGCAGCCCAAATTTTAATAGTATTTGTTTTTCTACCAGGTGAAATCTTGGCAGAAATCTTCAACTTGACAAATTTTCCATGAATTATCTCTATAAGTAAAAATGAAAAAATGAAGGTGTACTTTAAAGTAAATTTTACTTACGGTGTTCTCATTATAAAATATATAAAAATGTGCAAAAATATGAATACATTTGAGGCAAATTAGTAATATATAGGCTATATATATTCAAACTACCAAACTATATTAAATGTGTTTGAAAAAAAAAAAGAATTAAAAAAAAAATGTGTTCTACCGTCTGGGGTCCGCCATCAGGAGTTAAAGGGGATGTTATGTGATACACTTTTCTTTTTTTACTTTACTTTTAAATGGGGGAAGAGGGTTCAAACCTGTCACTTTTTTCACTCCTGATGAGTTTGTATCCTTCCATGCACAAGCTAGTTAATGGGCTTTTGGTCATTGACTTGCAGAACGTTTTCTGCGTGAGTTAGTGTTAGTGGCTACTAGAATACTAGAATACAGGGGGTCGCCAACACTGATCTTGCATACCCTTCGGCAAATGTGCAGCTGCATTTTGGGGGAGTGTGTGTGTGAGTGTTTGAGTGTGTGTGTGTGTGTGTGTGTATGTGTGTGTGTGTGTGTACTTGTTTATGCTACATTGTGGGGACCAAATGTCCCCACAAGGACAGTAAAACCTGAAATTTTTGCGGCCCCCACAATGGACCATAGTAAATGATTACAATTTTACACAATAGTAAATTATGTTTATCTGAAAGTGTAACAATGCAAACAGGTTTTCTGTAAGGTGTAGGTTTAGGGTTAGGGGATAGAAAATATTGTTTGGTCAGTATACAAGTAATAGAAGTCTATGAAAAGTCCCCACAATTCAAAGAAACAAACATGAGTGTGTGTGTGTGTGTGTGTGTGTGTGTGTGTGTGTGTGTGTGTGATATTTTCTTGCCATTCTCTCATGCATATCTTTCACAGAAACATAAGCTCTTCTCTTTTTTTTTAAAGTTGCAAAGATTTTATAAACCATAATGGCGTTTCATATATTTTTTATGGAGTCTTATGGACATACATTATAACATTACTTTAAAATTAATTTAGGTTTTCTGTCCAGTCTCTGACCTTTAGGCTTGAAAACTACTCAAGTACAGGAAACAAAGGTTTTAAATAAGATTTTTCTACACCTTTATAATAATGTGTACTGACCAGTTGTTTGATAAAAGCAAAAACATCAATAATAGCAACATGCATTTTTGTTGATCTTACCATGAAAATAGTAATTATTACTGAGATAGCAAAATAATAAATTACATAATAACATGAATAAGTCAATTATGTGAATAAGCACATAAAACAATAATATAATGAAGATTAAATAAATAAATAAATAAAAAGATTTGCCTTCACACTTGCAGATTTAGTGTGTAAGCAGCTGTATTTTGGAGTCTTGTTTGTAGGATCACGGGCATCTGATGTTTCTGTCGAAGCGCTCATAGACGGTCAAGAGAGTGTGTTTTGACAGTCCTTAAACTTTATCTCATAAAACTCTTTTATTTATGTCTCACTGTTTTTTTTTAGACAATTGTTTAAACATTTTACTTTAGCACTTTGTGCTATTGTTATTGCCTTCTTAAGACAAAGTTGTTTTATTCCTTCATTTGTAAGTTTATTTTGATAAAACTCTGCTAAAATAAAGCAATTTAAATGCAAATCTGACAAATCTATCGACTGAAATGGACCTCTCTGTTAGTAGTAGTGAATCTTGGTGACTTTATATGACCTCCATATGACAGCTGGACAAGTAAAGTCTGTCTGTTTTTGTGTGTGTGTGTGTGTGTGTGTGTGTGTGTGTGTGTGTGTGTGTGTGTGTGTGAGTGTGTAGGTTTGTCTACTTGTGCAGGCCAAAATGTTTTAAAAATGTTGTCAATGAATAAAGTTTAACATGTGGTACAGACTTGTGAGCCAGACCTCACTAGTTCAGAAGACTCATAAATCAGCAGAATCATGTGTAACAATGTGCCGGTTCTGTGAGGGTTTGTTTAGGGATCAGGTTTGGATAAAGTATCATTAACTGGAAATAGAAACAATGAACGTGTATGTGATGTTCTTACTAATATACAGTAGCTCATACAGTCCCTGTGTGTTTCAGGATGCCAGGCCAGTAGAAATGTGAGCTTTACCTAAGATTTTGTTGACAGATATTGTAACTACCCCCCGACCTCTATTTATGGAAATTTTCTTCTAAAACAGATCCAGACTGGTGTATCAATATATTTTAATAATAATAAAACAAAATCAGGAATTATATGTAGTGGATTTATCAGAAGAATTTGAGAACACAACAATCTTAGAGCTGAAGGAGAAATTCGGATCTGAGGTTCCCAGAGTTCCTGCTGGTTAAATATTTATTTACTCTCTAAAGAAAAAAACAAACAAAAAAACTTAAATGGCAAGTTAAACCACAGAGTAATTGTCTTGCAATCTGTTCGTAAATATGAATTTGTCAAGACACCTTTATTTTTATAGCTCCTTATACAGGTACATCTCAAAAAATTAGAATATCATGAAAAAGGTCAATATTTTTTAAATGTCAAGAAATAAAGGCTTGAAATATTTCACTCTATGTGTAACGAATCTATATAATATATGGGTTTCATTTTCTGAAATGAGTGACACAAAATATTGACCTTTTTCATGATATTCTAATTTTTTGAGATGTACCTGTACAATATGCAATTGTGTCAAAGCAGCTTTACAATCAGGCAAATAGTCTATTCAATTTTCACATATAGTGTTACGTTCATAACACTGAAACAAGTTCAATTATATGTTAAGCAGTTCTACGAAAACAACCATGTTGTTTTCCAGGTCGAGTCATTGCAATGTTGATTCAGATCAGTTCAGTTCAGAGTCAATGTTGAAGTAAATGATTCAATATCATATATATCATATATCATATCATATTCAGACGGGATTAGTTTTACAGAGGTACAGTAGATGGAGTAATGTAATTTTACCACAGGACATCTGTAATATTAATGGCCAATTCGCACGGGATTAGAAATTTCAGTAAAACTATCAGAGGTGGGAGGGGTAACTTGATTTATGCACTGCCGTCATGTATATAATATCATTTAGGTCCAGTCGAACGATTTATTAATTCAATTAATTACATTCTGATCACTGGATTCTGTTGGTAATAGGCACTTACCTAATGCAAACATAAGTTCCATGCCTCTGACAAGTGCTTTCGACCTTCTTTCTGATGGTATGCGTCATCGTATGTGGAAAACACTTGAGGTTTGCCACTGACTTGTCCCACCGCTTAGAACGCAACTGAATGCTTCTTCAAGCACCTCCATATTTGAAAAACCATGGAAAATGACAGGAAATGATGGAATATTTACTAATATATTTACAGCTGGTCAATTCACATGGGATTAGTATCACCTGAGGTACTTTTTCCGGACCTTTTTACAGAAGGTAAAAGTCACCATAATCTTTACTGACATTGTCCGTAATGATTACTGAGATGGCACATTCGGATGGGACTAAAATTACTGAGAAGCTCTGGTAATAATTACTTTACCCCACCTCTCTATGTAAAACTAATCCCATCCGAATAGGGTTTAAGCAAACCAAAGGCGACAATGGCAAGGAACCCAAACTCCATCAGGTGACAAAATGGAGAAAAAAACCTTGGGAGAAATCAGGCTCAGTCAGTGGACCAGTTCTCCTCTGGCCAAGCAAATAAACAAGGTAGAGCTGCTGTTTATCCTGTAGTGGACGACTGGTTTATCAGTGGGCTTGAGCACAATGAGAGTCCTTCTTGATAGAGCTCCAGGTCCCAGCTGGTCCTGGTATGACGTGCTCAATCTGGCCATAGGGATCTGGTCGAGAGATCGTCTCAACACCGAGGTCTTCGCTGAGGGTCTGTCCCGAGGTCTCGTCTCATCAATGTCCTTGCTGACCATTAAGGGCTGTGTTGTGGTCACTCACGGGAGCAGGTTATGGATATGGACCGGATTTATTTCACTATGTTATCCTCGAAATAAGGGAGAGACAGGCAGACTAACAGAGCGAAGATGCCATTCTTCTTAAAATGTAACAAGTACATCGGGTGTTATTGGGAAGTGTTCCCAGTTGCCCTGATTAATGCAGCCTAACAATCCCTTATGGGGATTTGCATTAGCGTTAGTGTGTTACATGTATGCTAAGGAAAAGAGATGGGTCTTTAATCTAGATTCAAGCTGACAGAGTCTGCCTCCCGAACAACGCTAGGAAGACTGTTCCAGAGTTTGGGTGCTAAATAAGATAAGCATCTACTGCCCGCAGTTGATTTAGATATTCTAGGTATTGTCAACTGGCCAGAATTTTGAGAACGTAATGAACGTGAAGGGCGGGAATGTGAAAGGAGCTCACTCAGATATTGTGGAGCTAAACCGTTCAGGGCTTTATAAGTAGGCCTAATCAACAGGATTTTAAAGTTTATACGGTGTTTAATAGGGAGCCAATGCAGTGCTGACAGTACCGGACTAATGTGGTCAAAATTTTGGTTCTAGTAAGCACTCATTTTGGACCAACTGGAGTTTGTTTATTAAGCCTGCAGGACAAACACCCAGTAACTCATTAAAATAGTCTAGCCTTGAGGTCATGAACACATGAATTAACTTTTCTGCATTAGACATTGACAGCATATGTCGTTCGTAATTTACATATATTTTTAAGGTGGAAAAATGCAGATTTACAAATGCTAGAAATATGACCTTCGAATGACAGATTGCTGTCAAATAACACACCCAAGTTCTTGACTGACGACGAGGATGTAACAGAACATCCCATCAAGAGTTATGCAGTATTCTAAGTATTTACGTGAGGAGGTTCTGAATTTAGTAATAAGAAATTGCTAGTTATCCAATTTTTAATGCCTACTATGCATTCTGTGAGTTTCGCAAATTGGTATGTTTCGTCAGGTCTTCAGGAAATGTAGAGCTGGGTATCATCAGCGTAGCTATGGAAACTAACTCAAGTTCATTAACTTAATGAAAAGCAGTGGTCCTAGTACTGAGCTCTTAGTGAAGAGCAGTGGTCCTAGTACTGAGCCTTGCAGAACTCCACATTGAACTTGATATGACACCTCTTCATTTACTGCTACAAAACTGATAGCGGTCAGATAAGTACGATTTGAACCATGCCAATGCAGTCCCAGTAATGCCAACGTAATTTCTGAGCCTATCCACGAGAATGTTATGGTCAATAGTATCAAATGCAGCACTAAGGTTGAGTAAAACTAATATAGAAATGCAACCACGGATGATAACAACAAGTCATTAGTAACTCTGATGAGTGCAGTTTCAGTGCTGTGAAATGGTCTAAACCCTTACTGTAACTCCTCACAGATACCATTTCTGTCCAGGAATGAATGTAATTAAAGATACCCCTTTTTCTAGTATATTTGATAGAAAGGGCAGATTTGAAATTGGTCTGTAATTAATTAATTCTCTAGGATCAAGTTGTGTTTTTTTAATAAGAGGCTTAATAATTTATGTAATACTCTTAAAAGAATATTTGAGCATGTGTTGACATGAATTTGAGTTGTCATTAATCAAAACTTGATTCTGATGAGTTTTGATTATTTCAGCATTCAGAGGTCAAATACTTCTGAATAAGGACTGTATAACTGACATACTGCTGTTACTAATTATTATATCATTCTTTCGCTTCATACTAACACAGGTAAGAACAGGTATTTGGCACCACCTTGTGTCTCAAATGACAGTTACAGATCACAGAAAATGCCTTTAGGACTTTTAATAGACATAATCACAAAACAAAGTACCTGTTATTCATCCACCACAACTTGTATTTTATCTAATCCTAAACTTGTATTGTCCCTTTTTTTATCAAAATAAAAAAAAAAAACCTTAAGAAAAACAATGTCCCCGGGGTATCAGTATTAGTATATTGGTATAATACGGACTTATATTTCCTTATGTAAACACAGATGACAGTCAGTGTATTTGCCACAATCAGGTGTCTGGTTATTTGATGTAACACACAAATATACAGTATATATGTGACATATTTCATCTTATGTGGTCACAATACTGACTTTTGATATAATAAAAATGACTACTCCTTTACATGAATACATATCACTCCAAACTACATCCTTTTACAGCAGTGTAATTGATAATAATTCTACATACGCATCAGCAGATAATGGGACTTCCCTTATAAACACTTAATCATTATATAGTTTGATTAATACGATGTCTATTAAATATGTCAGTACATGCATGAAAATAAATGACATCAATATTCATACTGAAAATTTTCTTCAAAGCAAATACAGTACGCAGACCAGTCCTTCTTAATCCTGGCAACAGCACGGCATTTACTGTATATATGTTTGTGACGCACCTGCTTCAAATCATCAGCTGTTGAGCAGAGAGATTTACAAATACATTCACAGTCATTTACTGGAAGCCTTCGAGCCTGGTTAAATTCTGCTTATATGGCATGTATCACCCTAAATGATGATATTCTGCTCTGTGTCAATTTACTGATTCAGTCAATCCCTGCGGAAAACAAAATGCAGAAAAGCTGGATGAACAACGAGGAAACAAATAACAAAAACAATGTTTGTTTGTTCATTTTGGGAAAACTCTCTGAACTCTAAATCCAAATTATAGAATAAAACACAAGTACCTCTTACTTTTTACAGGCTTTGGTAAAAATAGTATAGGCTTTTATCACTAGCAGTTGTAATAACGATTCATTATTCATGCAGCAAAAAGTCACTTGATACTCACCGCTTTTTGTATAAGAGTAGATAGGCAGAGCTGCGAATAAAGATGCACTTTATAATGCATTCAAGTAGCAATGTACAAAATCACACTCACAAATACAGTAGTTTGTATAGCAATGTCTGGTACCTGTGTGAATAGTATGAATCAGAAGATGAAGAAGAAACAAACTCTGCAATCCTCCGCAATACATCGGTCCTTTCTGAAAACATCTTGTCAGGAATCTTTGAAAAAAAGTTTTAAAGAAACATAAAATGTGAGACACAATATGACATATTACGCACACTTATTATATTTTCACTAGTGCATGTACAGTCATGTACAGTCAAATTTATACATATATGACTACTGTTCATTAATTAATTACACGGAGGATCTGCAAACTTTAAGCCTGAACAATTGAAGTTCTAGCAAATCTTTCAGGACATGAAGACATATCTGTTAATCCATTTCAAACCATGTTTGTCACAATATTTGCATGTGTATATATAAGTGGAAAAATGTGCTGTTGCTGCCAGATCTTGATTACCGCAATCACATTGTATTTGATTCAAAACTAACTTGAACAGTATATTTTCATGCTTTTTTTAAGCAAAGCAAATGTTTAAGTCCACTACAATCTTTTCTTCATACAAGTATGTAGAAGGTACTCATTATTGTCACAGTTATGAACCTTTGTGTTTTCATTTAGTTCCTGTTCTCCAGCCCACATTCTGTTCATGTTCTCATTAGTTTCCTTAGTTGTTAATCATCTGCACCTGTCCTGAGCTCATTAGCCTTCATTTGGTTTGTTCCATTGTCGGCTATTGTTTGTGTTACCCCTGTATTTGATATGTTCTTCTTCTTTGGATTACTATTAAAAAATATTGTTGTTTGGGGCATTAGACAACTCTTCCTAAAGCTGTTTGAATACCAGACAAAACTGATATTTTCTGACAGGATCTGGGGCTGGATCTGATTTTTCTGACACAGAGACTTGATTTGATCTAACAGTATATACAATATATGTGTAAGCATGTGGGAAGACGTTGGGGAAAGTTACTTTTAAAAGCAATGCATTACAATATTGCGTTACTCCCTAAAAAAAGTGACTAATTGCATACTTGAGTTACTTGTTATGGAAGTTAAGTTACTTTTTTTTCATCTGGGCTGGGCTTGCTTGTTTATTTTTAATAAAAAAGTATTTTTGGCAAATGTAAAAGCCCTGCCATTCTGTATTGCATAAAGAATAGGGCAGAAGAGAAGTAAGTTCAACACTCTTTGAGCAATAAAAAAAAGAAAGAAACTAAAGTCATATTTGCTTATTATTATGGTTGAACTGAATCATCGAAAGTCAGCAGCAAGACATTGGTTAATAAAATAGGACTACATGGATATTTAACAAATAAAATGTATATGTAGGCCTGTATGTACGTACCTGAAATACATGGCTGTCATCACATCGATACCAGTTCTGATTGTCAGATCTGATGTTAGTATTATAGTGTCCATCTTTCAATGTTCCATAAAGGTTTATTATGGCATAAAGCTCATATTTTTGGAAGTAAACCTGTCAGGAATAGGAGGGACATGTTCATCATGTCGATTATACATCATCAAATGGATCTGATAGTCATAGAGAGAGTGTGCTTGTCTATATGCAAAACATCAAAAGTATTCTGGACATGCAAACGTATGGGTCAACCAATATATTGACAAAGCCATTTTTCATCATCCTGCTTAAATATACATTTTTTCCAATAATGTCCTGTTCAGTCAATTGTTTTGTTGGCAATGAGAAGCCTTGTGGATCATAGATGGATACATTCTAATTATAAAAAGGAAACCACTAAGATTTGACTTGAATGCATACCATCAATTTTCTGCAAATATACAGGCACTGGTCATTAAAAAGGTCATTTTAAATCCCATACTGGTCGAACACTACTTATGTTACAGACACTGTATTAATTACCTCCGTTTGTGCAGGAATTCTTACTTGACCGTTGTTGTCATGTCGGAAGGTCCTCAATTGTAGAATGAGTATTTGTGGAAAGTCAACATGACTTTTCTGAGGGAAAAACAAATGCATAATTTGTCCACACTATATTTACATAATTTAAAATGTAAATAGAATAGCATGAGTGTGTTGCCTTTAATTACAAGATATGTGTGAAGAAATAATGATATTAAATAATCAAAGGCTATTCTAAACTCACTGATTTAAGTCAACAATGAAAGACTTAAGTCAGCAGAAATTAAAGGGGATGCATTTGTATGAAGTACATATTCCAGTTGTAAAGTTAACAAGCCTAAGTTATCTACAGTTCCACAGTAAATCTTAGCTGAACTGAACAGGCATAAACATATCAGACTTGAAAAGATACTTGCGGTTGCCACTGCTGATTTATTTGAACACTGACTACAGCTCAAAGAAGCTTGATGCATTTGATCAATGTGTTCCTTCAAAGCAAAGCCCTAAATGACCAAAAGAATGGCAAATACAAATAAATGTCAGTTAACAAACAAGCTGAGACAGAGTCTAAAAGGCTTGGTCTAAAGATGATCTGAGTCCATTTAAAAAAATCAGTTCCCATAGACTTCCACTATACCAGAGGAATATTAAAGGGTTAGTTCACCTAAAAATGAAAATTAGCCTGTGTTTTACTCACCCTCAAAGCATCCTAGGTGTATGACTTTCTTCTTTCAGACGAATCTAATCGGAGTTATATTAAAAATTGTCCTGGTCCCTCCAAGCCTTTCAATGTGGGTAAGCGGGTGTTGGTTGTCAACAGTTCAGAAGACGTGAAATAAAGTGCATGCATCTGTAATAAAACATCCCTCACCCCCGGGGGGGGGGGGGGGGGGGGGGATAAAGGTCTCCTGTAGCAAATCCATGCGTTTTTGTAAGAAAAATATCCATGTTTCAAAAATAATAAACACTTTTCTATCACTTCTGCCATCTGTCGTACACGGAAGCCGTTCCGGCAGATGACGTAAGACGTAGGCGTTGCGTGATTAGTGACGAGCGTGGAGAGAGAACAAAACAAAACGCCAGTCATGAATTAAAAGCACAAACTGAGGATTTGTAAAGAAAAATGTCAGAGGATTTCAATATAAGCCAAGAGGAGACTGGTTTTCCTTTGCTAAATTAAGGAAACTTTGTTTCCTTTGCTCCTGCATTTCTCAGAGGCGCGCGCACGACACATACGTCTTGCGTCATCCGCCGGCTTCTGCGCACCACAGTCAGCGGAAGTGAGAGAAAAGTGTGTATTACGTTTGAAATATGGATATTTATCTTACAAAAATGCATGGATTCGCTACAGGGGGCCTTTATTCCCCCCCCCGGAGCCATGTGAGGGATGTTTTATTACGGATGCACGCACTTTATTTCACATCTTCTGAACTGTTGACAACAAACACCCGCTTACCCACATTGAAAGGCGTGGAGGGACCATGACAATTTTTAATATAACTCCGATTGGATTTGTCTGAAAGAAGAAAGTCATACACCTAGGATGCTTTGAGGGTGAGTAAAACACAGGCTAGTTTTCATTTTTGGGTGAACTAACCCTTTAAGAAACTAATTCAGAATTATTCAGAGCTGAACAGCAATGCACTTACCACATTTCTTGATTTACATAGAGAGATGCTCATTGTGAAGAAATCTAGCCGTTCTGATATTATTTGCTTGCACGAATCACATCTACTGGTTTTCTCCACAGTGCCCTTAAAAATCTACAGTGTCAAGACAAGACTTTATTAATGATCTTTGGAAACGGATGATTTAATTGCCAAGTAAATTGGTTTTGCAGCCATATTAAATAACACCAAAATGTGACCATTATATGCATCTTACTGTTCTTCATATTAGACCGTTGCTTTGCATTTAAACCCCTTAACTGTCACTGTTTTCATCATTCGAAAGCTTAAAAATTCAAAATTCATCCTGCGAAACCGTTTTTAAATCAGACATTGCATTACCATGGAAACAGTACTTTAAATCAGAATAAGCTAGCTCCTCCCCCTAGTGGATGCTGTCAAGTTTCATATTACAAAAGTTACTATTTTACAATCAAATCTTTTTTTTTTAATCTTGACAAAACGCATATCGTTGGAAAGTTCTGACAGTCAAGGTTCCATATTTGGTGACTGTTTTGTGATAGAAGTGATATTGTGACAGAAATTGATTTGTGATAGAAAACTGCATCAATTTGTTACCCGGTGGTCATTTTTGGTACAGCACCCAAAACAAAATCTCAATTTTTGTAACAACTTCAAATTTGGAACATAACTTGGTTAGACGTATGGCTTTGAGTTTATAGCAATTTTAGAGTGCAAAATATTTTATAAAATGAAAAAAATATATATATTTAGTAGAGTACATTTTCTTTACTGTAAACTTTTATACTTTTTTTTTAAATGCTTTCACTTCAGCAATAATCTGCTGAGAGTCTTCTTTAAAAAGAGACCAACCAGAGGTCAGTATTCCAAAGCACTCAGGAATTACAACCATTCAAGTGCATTTGATTTACCTTAGAAGATTTGGGAGTCCTGATCAGAATCAATTCTAGACATTTTGCTGCATCTTCTTCTTTATAGACTGATTTTTTATGGGAAAGAAGCATATAAACAACGACATATAACAGCAAAACAGTATTTTTTTTGTCTGCTGGATTATACAAAAAAAACATTTTTCAGAGACCAACCATCTGTGATGCCGAGGCTCTTTGAGATTGCGGCTGTTGAAACTGGATGAGACTCTTTGTCTAATTTATCAAACAGAGACTTCAGCTCTTCGGTGAAATCACCATCAGGCGAATCATCTCTTCTCTCCAGCCTAAACACGTCAAATGATTATTATGCTAAAGATTATTTGACAAACAAACAGAAGCAGCGGGAGTGATTTCTTTACCTCACAACGCCTTCTCTGTATTCCTGGGTCATGTAGAGTGTTTGCAGAACTGCGTTCAAGTAGCTGGTTGCTCCCTGATTCATCAAGCCACAGTATGCTTAAATGAGAAACGTATTATTAGTACAGTATACGTCTCTAAAATCTATGATTTTAGATATTTATCATCTAAAGCCACAGTAACATGAACTATTAAAGTAAGTATAATAATAACTTGTAAAAAAAATGACCTAATAAGACCATTAGAAGATCATTCCAATACATATTACGCATTATAAATAACCCATTTAATTTAGTAAGAACCAAACAAACAATTGTGTAGATAACTGGAAAAGTGATAAAACAACTGAAAAAAAAATGACTCACCCATAACTGATCGGTTTCTTCTCTGAAAGAAAAATGTGATACTAATTAACAACATGCTGCAAATGATAACAAAGATGAGAAGTAATCTACTTATTCTCATAAAGCGGCATATTTATGTTTGATTGATTGAAAAAAAAATGAGCATCATTTTCTTCAGTTGATATTTGATAAATGATGATCATACCTCTGTGGTAACTTCAATGACGTCACTGTCTGTGGTGTAGTTGAGTTTCCCCAGCGCTGCACATTTGATCTCGTATTCAGTTCCTGATCTCAGATCAGTCAGAGTAACTACGTCTTGATCCTTCATCACAGGTTCAGATGTCCAGACTGAGTCCTGCTTCGGTTTATACAGTAACTTGATCTCAACTGTATCAGGACACAATGGAGGAACCTTTACAACTACGGTGTTTTCTTTGACCTCTTCGATGACTGGACAGGCTGGCGGAGATGGAGGAATAAAGCAAACAGCTTCATCACATTCACTTTCATACAGCAGAATGCAGGAACCTGGATTATTCTTCATTTCTCTTGAGGACACGATAAACATGTTTGATGTACTGTCATTCAAATCGATCAAGTTCTTAAACATCTTCAGGTTGCTCCTCATGGTCTTTTGGATCTCAGGACTGAGCCAAGACTTTTGCTTTCGTTCAGGGCTGCTATCATTATTTCCTCCTTTTGCTGAAGGACTCAAACAGGCCTTTTGTTGAAGAAGCAGCATGTCTGACCAGTTCAATGATGTGAACATGAAACAGACCAGATTTCCAACTTCCAGATCCATCAAAATCAGGTCTATGTTGACTTCTACTTGCGCACCAGCATCTTTCAGCTGTCTGAGGACTGATTTAACGATCTCAGACTCTCTTTCTCTCTCTTTCAGCCATTCTGCAAGGTCAGATCTTCTGAAAGGAGATTCCTCATGTTCTTGTAGAAGTTCATTCAGTGCTGTTTCCTTCATCACGTCTCCACGGATGTTTGGCAGCAGAGAGCCGAGTCTCTTCGTGAGCTTCAGTTTGTACTTATAGCAGTTTTGCTTCATTTGCAGAATTGTATCGTGAAATGCGGTAAAAGACGAAGCAGGTGAGTCTTTCAGAAGATCACGGCATCTCATCTCAGCTGTGTTTAAACTCTCAACCACTGATTCAGTTTCTAGGATTAGATCCATGCTGATGTCCTTCTGAAGTTTTGAAGCTCTTGAGTGAAGTTTGTCCAGAGGATAAAGCCAAACTCTCAGAGGAACCGCAAGCTCTTTCTTTTCTCCCAGAAGTTTTGGAAGATCCGTGAAAACCTTCAGAGCATCTTCAAAATTCGTCGGGTTAGACGGTAACTGGAAATCGCCATAAAACGTGCATGTGAATTTCTGGACTGCATTCTTCTGAGCGTCATTCATCTTCAGACTGATCTTCACATCTACTGAAATGAATTTGAGCTTGTCAAGGGCCGCATTTACTTCTCCTTCTACTGTATTTTTATTCTCATCTGATGAAACTTCTCTGTCAAACACAAAGCAGGCATCTGCTCCATACAGCACCGCTGTCACCACGTGTGTCGCTGTGTCATTATCAAACACGAGCTGATGAATGATATTTTCAGGTGCCAAGTGACTCATGGTCAGTTCTTCAAACCTGCAGGTTGAGTGATAATGCAGCGTCAGTCTCTGCTGTCTGAAAGACTTCTTGGTGTCGTTGAGATATTTGGCTGCTCCTGTCACACTGACCAGTCCACCTAAAAGACTGAGTTTCAGAGAGCCGTCGATGTTCAGTAAGCTTGATTTGTCCTCAATGGAGTCTGAAGCTGTTACTTTGAAATCGGTGTTAATTTGGGGACGAGTTCGTAAACTCTGCTGGAGCTTCTCTGGATCCCACAGTGTGATTCCTGCAAAAATAAAAGGGGAAGAATTGCGATTGATTCCACTTTAGGTCCATTCACACACACAGCGATTTAGTGATGAAGTGACATTAGCATTGGTGACTGTTGATGGTGTGATGAGGTCACCAATAGTGCAATGAAGTTAAGACAAGTTTTCATTTAAATGCCAATGAGCAGCAATGTGACAGAAACCAATAGCAGTAAAGAAACTAAGGCACGCATGATCCATATACTTTATGCCACATGTGTAACAGTATACAGTCGTGGCCAAAAGTGATGTCCGGCCCTTTATTCAAACATACTGATGTTCCCTATCTGTCACTCACTTGACGTTATGTCGATGTAGTGACCAGAAGAATACAAAGTTCAGTAAACTATAAAACTGTTTGCACTACAAACCAGTATGTTTATGATTACGATAATAAATGTAAAATATATGATATGAAATAGTAGTTTGCAACATCAAGCATTATAACAGATGTTTCAGCTAAAATAACTGAACGCAAAGTCTAAAGCATTACATTAAGTTAATAAGTTACAAATGGCCGTGACTCTCTTACGTTAAAAATATGGTGGATAATGGCAGGTTTTTAGAGGAAACAAAAGCAAACAATTATGCATTCCACTTGTGTCAGATAATTCGGTCAACTTGGGTAATTTTTCCGATTCTGGAAGCTTTGCATCTTTTCAACTTTCACACTTTGGGGTAATTCAACAAATCTGAGTCGGATGAAATTTTGTATTACGGTATGGTACCTGGTATGAGAGCATCTTTCCTGCAGTCATACAGCATCCCCAGCTGGAAGGGTCTCCCTAGAGCTGCTGTCTCAATCACATCCACTCCTACTGTAGCCATACTGAACACACCACAAGAACAAGCAGATTTGGGAAAACAAACAAAACACTGATTTTTCCGTCTGTCAAAAGCCTGACTGCTGATATGAATCCTGTTCTAAAACACATTTTATTGTTATTATTAACAAGTCAGATCTTTTATTTAAATTGTATTATTTGTCGTACCTTCAAACTTGAGTTACCTGTGGCGTGTAGAATGAGAGAAGCGTTTGCCTTTCAAACCAGAAACCTGTAAGATTAGAAACAGACTTTTAACAGAATGTAAGACACGTCTACTTCTTTTGAAATATGATTCGGCTTGTGATATTATATCACAGGTTTGCATTAGAGCAATGATCAATAGCTAAGCTGCTAAACGATCGAATCTCATTACCGTGTGTGAAGCCGCATCAGGATTGATTCACACCGCTGGAAATGTTGAGTTCATTTATAAACCTCTGCAGGACAAACACACACTTGAGTTTAATGACATTCTACATAATCAACAGCAAAATAAATGATGTTGTCTCCTCGAGCTGTTTCCGTGAGTTTTCTCCGCCTCGTCTCCGTTTTACTTTCACTTTCACTTTCTCGTTGGTGTGTGTTTAAAGTGCCCCTATTATGGATTTTTGAAAATTACCTTTCATGGACTGTGTAACACAGCTCTAAGTGAATGAAAACATCCTGCAAAGTTTTAAATCTGAAAGTGCACCGTGTATAAAGTTATTAGGCTTGTTTGAGATGTGCCTCGCCTGAAATGTAGGCGAGAGTAGGCGGCACTCTTGGGGCAGTGAGGGGAGTGAAATAAGCGCAGTCAAGACGGACAGTTCTGACCTCTTTAGAGAACATTAGCCAAAGTTAGGAGAACATTCTCTGTTAGCTGGGGCGCCATGTCAAAACCATCTAAACTTTTACAAGCAGCGCAGCTCATCAATGTCAGTTTCACAGCAAACTTTTTCAAACTATTCCAGAGCGCTGTATCTCGTGTTATTAGACGCAAAGACGCTTTCTGTGTGAACCGCCTCTTATTGTAGTTCAGATCAAAATGTTGTGAGAGGTTCACGCTAGGTTCATTGTAAGAGATTGGTGTGCACAACACCGTTTCAGGTGACCCGTGTTCGAGTCCTAGCTCATGGTTTGTTCACTTCAACTGTTCACCTCTCTCATTCCGTAGCCTATAAATTCTTGTCTTCTTTTAAGTATTACTATTTTAATCAAATATATAAGCCAAACATTAATTTTAAAAGGACTATCTAGTAATATTTTTTTCCTAAACTGTTCCTCAGTATAATTCTAAGGACATTTAGGCTATCGAAAATGAATAACATCCAATCAATGGTCCATGAACATTATTGTCACAATGATTATAAAAACATATAGCAAATATTCATAGCGTCATAATGATGTTCTTAGAACATTGTTTAAAGAATGTTTCTCAACATTAGAACATATATTTAATATTAATAGTGTTATAAGAACGTTCCATAAACATTATTTTAAGAATGTTTTATTTAACATTCACATAACCTTTAAAAAAACCCTTTATGAATGTTCTCCCTTAGCTGGGAACATACCACGCAGAACACTAAAGGACTTTCTGAGAAAAATGTTTAAAGAACCTGTCCTCCCAAGATTCTTAGAATGTTTTCTCTTAACATTATGCGAACGTAGCCTAAATCAACCATTAATACCGTTATAAACATTATTTTAAGAATGTTCTGTCATAACCTTTAAATTCCTTTGAAAAAAACGTTAATGAAAGTCGTGGGAACGTTCCCTGTTAGCTGAGGAAGACCTGAACACCTGATAAACAAACACAGAAACCCTCCTGCTTCTTCGCATCTGAACCACAAGATTTAAAGAAACATGTCACATACTTCAACAGAACATCTTGCTTTTTTAAAGTATACGTTGCCACACATAATTATGTTTACAATGTGTAAATGTTTATTTCTTCATTCAACAGAGTTATGATGGGTATTAAACAGAAAAATGATCAAAAACATAAGTCAATGAGCTATCGATGGATCTGAGAACAGCTGCGCTGGAAACCCTGCCAATTCCAGCTCTATCTGTCGAGACATTCCTTCATGCTGGACCAAAAGAAATCTGTGTGTCTCCAACTAGATAAGCAGAGGATTTCATGTCCTCGTAGTTTGTCAGCAGTACAAAGCTAGACCAACCAATCAGGAAAAGTGTTCGTTACGTGAAAATGTTCCTTCTTTGGTATTTACTGGTTTCTGTGCCATAACCAGTTTATTTGATACATGGCATTAATATTAGCACATACTAATATATGCATTACTGTGCATTTCACTTACAAAAATGAATCTACTAATTATGCACCGAAATTAATGTCTTACTGAAACATCGAAAGCAAAATTAGTTTTCCATTTAGCCCAAAATGGCAAAGATAAGTTTAATACTCAATCAAATTTATTTACTAACACTCAAATAAAAAACTGTTGTATATAAACATTTTAATTGAACAGTTATTTAAGGCATGTTTCATATCAACCTTTTAGTAATACATTTAGTTTGTAGTCATTGTTAAAGAATAAACATTTTAATGGTGTCAGTAATAAGAAAGTACAAATATAATGAACATGTAATACAGTGCATTTATTTAGCACAATGATCCTCTCAAGAGTTAATTTTTCTAGCTACCTAACAAACAAATTATGGACATTGAATGTGTTTCCTGATGTAACATTACATGACATGCTGTTTACAAGCTGCTTTATTGATTTTCTATGCAGTTGAAATGCTGACTGAGTGATTACATGAGACGTGATTCAGTTCAGTGAGTTGTATGGTTTCTTCTGATGTTCATTCATGTTTATTTGGTGCTATAGCAAGTAGTAAAGAGAAAGAGACGATTGGTTCACGTGTCATTTGAAATGAAGTGCTACGGCGATCTGTCAAAACACATTAACAAGCAGCAAAACCGCATTTATCATTTAAATTTCATTATAAAATTGACAGAGTTTGAAAGTTGAGACTGTTTCATATCAAAAGTAACAATTAAAGCATAAAGCTTACTGCAATTCCGTCAGTGAAGCACTAATTCAACGTCAATGATTTCGGCCCTCCAAAACCGTTTCAGCCAAAACCGAAAATTCATTTTTAGCTGAGTATTTTCGGTTGCCTGAATTTCGGTGCATCACTGCAGTCTACACATTCGAAATACATGAAAGCGTTTCCTAATTGTGGAATCAGTTTTTGTTTTAACTGCAAGTATATCCTAATACATGTTACAACAACAGCACAATAAAGACAGCTCTTGTACTACAGTGTCAATTGCCTGTTAATAATCCAAACTGAACATTCATTTGCGCTTAAACAGTTCCACACAAAAATGCACACAGAGATGACACACAAAGATAAATAAGCTCTGATCTGAATGGGCTGGGAATACTGAATGCCTGAGGTCAGCGTTGATGTGGAGTTGAAGCAGCAGGTGATGCTGATATTCAATCATGAGGTGAGTCTCTGTACACGGCAGGTGAATGTCAGTCTGAATCGACCAATGAGGCCACGGGATTCATTGCACATGATCTATCTGGTTTGTCCGGGTCCATCTTTGTCCCTGGCATACCTGGCACAGCTGGCGCAGCAGAAACTGGAGTAATACTGGCTGGAGCACAGACGTGCGTACACAATCAGCTTACAGTTCGCCAGTTCAGGCTGATCCACGCAGTCCGGCGACAACCCCTGACTCCCACTGAAATCTGCAGATGCAGTCAGACACATTCAAATACATTCACAAGCGCATGTCATCACATTATCATGGTATCAACTAATTTGGTGTGCTGTCCAGAGTCAGAAATTAACAAAAGGCTAAGGGCAAAAAATGCATTGCAGTCTATTGCAGCTGTGGAGATTAAAGTGAAATGTAAAAATGAATGAAAAGTGTCGATTCACAGCATTATATTTAGATCTGCTCACGTTGCATCACATTTTGTACACCTTTTTTTTTTTTTGCAATGTTGAGCATTATAACCAATCACATGTTTCTGTTGAGTTTATGAACGCAATGGCCAATCAGAAGCATTGAGGTTAGTCACCGAAACATGTTTAGTGTGCGTCACTGACTGAATTCACTGAAAACAGAGATTATAACAGGAGATTTGGCAAGAGCGCAGAACTCACGAAGCCCTTCAGTGATGAGGAACATTCTTTACTTGCTTTCTGTATATCATTTATTCCCAAAAATGTTTTGTTTTTGATGCTCTTAAAATAACCAATGTGAAGTCTTGGTTTTATTAAACTTAGCTTGTTTTGTGTAGCCAGAACATGCCATGCTATCCCCCCAAAAAACATTTTAATTACAATATCAAGAGCAATAATCAACCATATTGATTTTTCTTATAATATTGCAGCCTTAATTGAAATACTTTATGTATGCATACTGTTTACAAGATGCATTTGTTGCGCAAGTACATGTATGCCAGTAAATAAACATACATGGCTTCTGTTCCACCTTATTGATAACACTCTATAGTATTCAGATCAATTTTAATTAATTAAAATATGACAAAAAAAAGACAACAGAGATACAATTAAAAAGGTAAGTATAAAAATTGCTCTTACAAATGTTAAAAAAGCTAATTATTGACAAATATTGCTGCTTAAAAATGAAAATTCTGTCATCCTTTATTCACCGTCATGTTGTTCCAAACTTGTACGAGTTTCTGTCTTTTGCGGAACACAAAATAAGATATTTTGAAGAATGATGGTAACTAAACAGTCGATTGTAGCCACTGACTTTCATAATATATATATATATTTTTTACTGTGGAAGTCAATGGCTACCGTCAGCCCTTTGGTTACACAAGCTCTTCAAATTATCTTCGTTTGTGTTTAACAGAAGAAAGAAACTTATATAGATTTTTCATAGTATGGAAAAAAATACTATGGAAGTCGATGGCTACCGTCAACTGTTTGGTTGCCAACATTTCTTTTAAAATATCTTCTTTTGTGTTCAACAGAAGAAAGAAACTTATACAAGTTTGGAAGTTTTTCATTTTTGTGTGGACTGTTTCTTTAATGCAGTTTTTGCCCTCTCGTTCTCACTCCACTGACCTTGTTGAGGGGATTTGGCCAGTCGCACTTCAGCCGCTGCGCTGACCGAGTATGTCCCAGTGTAGGCATTGCAGGTATACGTCCCCTCATCCACTGACTGGACATTATTTAGTATTAGTGTCCCGTCTGCTGACACATGCACATGATGTCCGTCCGGTCGCACTGGCACACCATTCCTGTCCAGAGAGACAGGCAAAGCCAGATCAGATGATCCATGAATGCTTCCTTCGCACTCAATACAAACTATAAGCTATAAAACGAGTTCTCTGAACTGACCGTGACCAGCCAACGTTCACATTTTCTCCGGTCACTACACAGGGCAGTTGAGCAGTGCTGCCCTGCGGCACATCGACATCCGTGGGGGCTTTAGTGATCCTGAGGTCGCCTGGAGAAACGGGAGAATATTACAAGCATACTGCAGAGACCGAAAACTCAGAGGATGTTGCATTTGATTCAAATACTGGAAAAAGAGACACACCAACAACCCTGAGCTGGATTTGGCGTTCTTCAGACTTTTGGGCGTCCGTGACGGTGCAGGTATAAAGCCCTGAATCATCTGACGTCAGCTGGTTAATCAGCAGTGTGCCATCAGAGTGTTGAGAATGCCTGCATTAGGAGACATTTAACATCTCAACAGACGGCATAGAAAAGCAAATGACAAAAAAGGCAATCCCAGAATGCACCGCAATGAAAACAAGAGATGGCAGATGAGGCAAGAAAAATGCACAAATGTATTTCATTCAGTAGCACAAATTGTCAGGGTTATTATTGTTAACTAAAATTAACACCATAACAAAGCATTTTCATTACTTGAATTAGAGTTATATTAAAATAATTAACAAAAACTATATCAATATCAGTGAGACTGAAACTGTTTTTTTGTTTTTTCAATCTTATGTTTGCATATTCTGTGTATTTTTAAGGCTAATTTATAAAATAACATCACAAATCAACTGTGAATTGAGGCAAGACACACCAGGTGAATAGAGTAAAAAATTAAATAACTAATAGATGTCACCATACTTACCCAGCTCATTGATTACATTAAGAATTACATTACGGAATTGTTGTTTAAATATGCAAATGATGTTTTATGTAATTAAATATGCACTCATTTGCATACATTTATAGAACAGAAATCTAAACATTGAATGAAGCCAGGTTTAAATGTCTCGTTTTATTTTGTTGACATATTAGAGTTAAAGGTTTTTACAGAGGGGATTTCTATTTTTATCACTCCATAAATCAGAAAATATTGTCAACAGACAGAATAAAAAAAATAAATTTTCGCCATGTTTTTAGGAGTAAATGTTCTATGAATCAGTGTGAATGACATATGAGCAAATCCCTCTGTAAAACCCTTCAGAATCTAGATAGGAATAAAACTGTGAAGTTTGGTGTTTGTAAGTGCTGCTGAAGTGGAGGTTTCTGGCTCAGTGCAGGAGAAAAAAAACAAAAAGTTAGTTTTGGGAAAACAGCCTTTTGTCACGATGCACACACACGAGGAACGAGGAGACGCTGGAGAATACTTTACCAAGACTTTATTTTCAGGAACCAAGGGAGACGAACTCAGGAAGACGTTTAACAGTGGACCGAGAACTTGGGACTGGGAACACTTTTTAAACACACGAGGAGGGGATGACGAGACACCTGGGAGCAATGAACTTAACCAATCAGGGGAGGAACAGGAAACTAACCAAATAAGGGCATGGGAAGGCACATGGGGAGCAGGACACACACAAAACATGGAACAGAGTCTGACACCTTTCAAGATATGTACTGTAATTGAAATCTACAGACAAACAGATAAAACACTTAAAAGTGTATTCTGGATGTTTTCTTTCCACTAGTCTGGAGAAAAAAAATTATAAAAAAATACTTAGCTTAAAAAGCCTGAAATCTCATAATTGACAGATGCTTGAAAAAACAAACAAACAGTATTTTTAGTGTCTTGATTGAGTCTCCTTTGCTATTTGTATGGCACACAGAGTTGCTGCTTATCTAGTGCATTCCAAATCAATCACACTTTTAGGGTTCCACTGTGCATAGGATGCAGCTCTAGAAGGGAGCCTATGTAGACAGCATAGAGCAAGTCAGCTCACTAGGATTTGAAAGAGAGTCACAGAAACGCATGCAGATGAAGGCACCTGAGCGAGTTGAGCGGCTCTCCAGCTCTGCTCCAGTGAACGGTCACCGCATGCATGGAAGAGACTGGCAGCACCGCGCACCGCAGTTTGGCCGTCTGACCTGCTCGAGCCTCGACCAGAGACGAATAGTCAATGTTGAACCTGACAAACGCGAAGGCCACGGTGAGTAATGAGTGAGAACATATGCTGCATAATTACACCAACATTTAATGATGGATGTCTTGTACCTGGAAGATGAATGTGATGTGTATGACTGGGAAGAATCTGTCTCTGATATTCCTCCACCGTTCTGAGATGCTCCTGTATTTGAAAGAAAATGTGTTTTGCTCATGTAAATAATCATGTAAATCATGTTAACCCTAGATGTCATCAATAGTGATAAGTATAATTGAATAGCAAGTAAATAAAGAGACTGGATAGCGCTAACCTGAGACAGACAGGTAAATGTAGCGGTGATCTCTGTCACGGTCTCTTGTGGCCACACACAGAAACCAGCCAGAATCCTGCAATGTTATAGGACCAGCCAACAGAGAGCCGTCCGACTGCTGCTGATGCCTGAGTGATCAATTACTCATCAACAAATCTAACAAAGACTCGTTAAAGGCATAGTTCAGCCAAAAGTGCACTTACTAAGTATGTTTACACACACAAGGTACAACAGCTATAATCAAGCTACAACAGGGTTTTTGTGCAGTCGAGCTTCGTCTCTCTCAAAGTATACATCACAATGTATAACTGAATAATTTTGAAAGATAAAATATGTATTTCAGTGTGCGCATTCAATGTCAAAGACAATTGTAGTCCAATTAACATATGCTAGGCAAAGTCAAGCTACAATCACATTAATTGGAAATCACAAAAAGAAAAAGAGTCCAACAGAATCATTAAAAACAGAATGACATTTAAAAAATATTAATTATGGATGAGATTAAGAGCTGGACTAAAGCAACGTGTCATTACAAACTTGTATGACATCACTTTTTTTTTTTTTTGGAACACAAAATGAGTAAGTTCACACAATTTTTTTTTTTTTCATTAAAACAAAACTATACCATCATAAAGCAGACAATTACATAATGTAATTGTTTTCCCAATATATTTTTATTTTAATTATTTTTGCAATATACAGCGGGTAAAATAAGTATTGAACACATCATTTTTCTCAGCCGCTCAACTTCTTTATTTACTTGCTATTCAATTATACTTATCACTATTGATGACATTTAGGGTTAACGTGATTTACATGACTTGTTTATTTACAGTAAATAAGTTTTAAAGGTGCTGTTGACATGAAATTTTCACCAGATGTCGGTAACAACCCAAGTAATCCATACATACAAAAAAACTAAACAAATAAGTTCAGAAATTAAGTTCTGTGTAATAAAATGGAATGACACAGGGAAAAAGTACTGAACTACTGAAATGTATTTATTACTTTGTACAAAAGCCTTTGTTGGTAATGACAGCTTCAAGACGCCTCCTGTAGGAGAAACTAGTCGCATGCATTGCTCAGGTGTGATTTTGGCTCATTCTTCCACAGAGTCTTCAAATCTTGAAGGTTCTGTGGGCCTCTTCTATAAAATCTGATCTTTAGTTCTTATTTTCTATTGGATTCAAGTCAGGTGTTTGGCTGGCCATTCTAGCAGCTTTAGTTTCTTTCTCTGAAACCAATCGAGAGTTTCCTTGGCTGTGTTTGGGATCATCGTCTTGCTGAAATGTCCACCCTTGTTTCATCTTCATCATTCTGGTACTGTAGGTGTTGGGACTGAAGCAGCTAATATTAATTTCCACTGACTGCGAGCAGGATTGCTTTCTAATTACTGATAGATTTCAGCTGGTGTCTTGGCTTTCTATGCCTTTTTGCACCTCCCTTTCTTCATGTGTTCAATACTTTTTCCCTGTGTCATTCTACTTTTATTTGTTTTGTTTTCTTTGTATGTATGGATTACTTGGGTTGTTACCGACATCTGGTGAAAATTTCAAGTCAACAGCACCTTTAGAAATATATTTACTGAGAAAAATGGTGACGTGTTCAATACTTATTTTACCCACTGTATATGCAACAGGTAAAAGGTTTGGAATAATAACGATTTTTAATGCCTTTGAAAGAAGTCTCTTCTGCTCACCAAGACTGTATTAATTTGATCAAAAATACAGTAAAAACAGTAATATTAAGAGATAAAATATTTATATTTCCATATCATACATTGTGTATAGAAGGATATAAAGTGCATCAGGTACTGACCTGGCGGGGTCAACAGGGACACCATCCCGTCTCCACTCCACGATCACAGTGGAGGAGGGCCGAGGACTCACCCTGCAGGGCAACACTACCTGCTGACCAACCAGCCCCTCCACCGTGGAGGGATCCGACTTATCTATACTCACACCTACAGCTGTCCAGCTGAAGAAAAGGAGAACAGACAGCAGGAGGAAAGAGACACAGGTACAGAAACAGAGAAAAAAGGGGAAAAGACAGAAGGCAAGGGGGTACAGACAGACATGCATAAGAAAAGAAAGAGAAAGAAAGAAAGAAAGAAAGAAAGAAGACATATGACTTTATGCTGTACTACTGGGAACAGCAAAGCATGTGCTGCACTCACCACAGCAAGCATAAAGATCAGCCTGACCGGCTACAGCTGGAATACAGGATCCCAAAAGAACAACACCAGACCAACATGCGGACAATTCACCCACAAGAGACCACGGGGAGAGGAGAACTCAACTAGAAGAACCTAGCTCTAGAATACCATCCAGTTTCTGACTTATTCAGACAAAAGATCGGAATAGGTTAGAAACTGGATGGTTACTAATTATGAACTTCCCTTATGGACCAACCACAGAGTGCTGCAGGGATGACAAAGTTTTGTGGGCCAAAACCTGGAGTTTGCATTTCAGTAATTACAGTTGAATTGACTTGATCATCACTGCTGTGCTCTATTGCCATTTCTCAGATCTCAGATCAGCTTGTTACCATGTTCTAGCAGTGAATTTCAATGTCATAAATCTTCTTTCCTTACTCAAAGCAGGGAAGAAAATTTCAGTTATACAGACAGTTAAAAAAAATAGGTCAAATATTACTTCTTTTGTGCCTTGTTTCATTCATATTGCTTACTGCTGGATGTCTAAAACAACATGACAATTCATCAGGAATATTTCCCAATGACAAACACTAGAGGAAATGAGGGTTAGGCAGGCCTGGATAAATTCTTTAGTAAGTAGCATCAAGTTTTAGCCTCTCAAGATGAGATGGTCAGAAACAACTAAATTACTTCTTTAAAAGTGATTATTGTTTGTACCACTTGACAACTTCATTAACAGCCTTTGTGAAAGAATAGCATTGTAAATAGCGTATACATAATGAACAGAATTCCTTGTTCCATGGAAGAAATCCCATTTATTACTTGACGCTTGATTATTTAGGACTGGGTGTTAGTATTAGGATATTGAAATCAAAAAATGCAGCCATCATGTAACATATATTGTTGGCCCTGGAACATTTAAAGAAAGTTAATTGGTTGATGAGCATGTCAACTCTAAACCTTAAATCTGACGGGTTGATTGGAATGTTGTTCTAGGAACACCATGGATACTGATCCATGAACACTTGGCAAAATCACAGCAAGTGCATAGGTGAGGTGTTCTACTCTACAACAATCTGTTTCACATACTACAGCTACATTGCAAGAACAGGACTTGGGAGAGACACACAAACAGTCAGGGATGATTAGGACCCCATGGCAGATTTTATTAGTCATGGTTTAATGAATCATGTCCCTCACACACACCTGGGTATGGGAGGGGGAAGTAAACTAAAAGTAACTAAACACTAAAGCAACAGAAAGAAGAGGATAACAGTCTGCGTCAGGGGAAATAAACCAGTCCCAAAAGCACAGCAATGTCCAATACTTCACAGTGAGGAGTGAACTTCTACATGGAGTGTGTGTCAGAGTGTATACTGATGCAGTAGATTAGTAAGATTAAGAAGCGTGAGGCAAATCATAATACATGAAAATGGCATTACGCTGCGTTCAAATTGCAAATGTGTTTTAGAGTGTGTACACAGGGTCCAAATTTAACTAAGACTTGTTAGTTGGCCAGTAACTTATTTGGGAACTTAAAAAAAATATATCACAACTAGTGTTAGTCTCACAAATGGTTAAACTTTATGAATGATAGTCTAAAATTCCAATCAAAGACATACAAACACTATCAGCTGTTGAAATTTTAGCATTGTCTATGGGGAGTCTCATCAAGTTCTTTTGAGAAGCAAATTTTTCCTGAGAAACCAATCTAGCCTGTATATGATGTTCCGTGTATACTATTGTCATGCGGACAAAATTATATTTTTTATTACGGCCATTAAGAAATATTGGCAAACGTGGCAAAAAGTTAATTTTGGATCCTGTGTGTACATACGCAGAACTCTGTTAGTGAAGCAATGCTCACTATCGCTAACTTTGTAAAAAGCAAATGCATTTAACACGCCTATGTAAGTCTCTGTGCATGGCCTGCGGCTCCTCTCTTGGCTCTTCAGCAGGGCATGAAGGGCAAACAGCAGAAGAGAACTTGCAGGGGCTTGGGCTTGGGCCTGGGAGAGGAGTAGAGCGATCCAGGGCAAGTTGGAGAAACTTACCTGGCAGCGGGGCTGCTCTGCTGCATGGCACTGGGGTCCAGCCGGTGAGCCCGGTGCATGTGGGTCGCACCACTAGCGCTGTGGTGGATCCGTGCGGTGAAGCGGCGTCCACCGTGCTGCAAAGACAAGACATGCGCCTGGTCCCGCTGGCTCAGTTCGGATCTCAGGCACATTCTCTGGCATTCCTCCTCCGAGGCAAAGTTGTTGCTATTGCCATGGCAGTCACCATACCAGAAATGCATGCAGCGCGAGGCAGAGCGGTCGTAGTAGTAACGGGATGTCCAATTATCGCATGGCCCGACCGTATGGGGTAGGTCACAGGACCGAGAACGCTGTGCTGAGGAGCCGAGGGGTAAGAGACAATATGCAATCTTTTCTACAGAGTTTGATTAGCCAACAACTTTCTTCAAATACCAGTATTGTAGTCGAGACTAGCCGATTCGAATCCAAATCAAAAATGAGACCTGAACAGTGTCATCAGAATCAAGACAGAGTCCACATGCTCCCAAGTCCATGATAAACCAAAACCATGACAATTTGGTCTTGGACTCAGCCTTGAGAATTACATTGTCTTGGTCTTGCACATATGTGACTCTGGACCACAAAACCAGTCTTAATTCGCTGGGGTATATTTGTAGCAATAGCCAACAATACATTGGGCTTGGTCAAAATTATAGATTTTTATTTTATGCCAAAATTATTAGGATATTAAGTAAAGATGATGTTCCATGAAGATATTTTGTAAATTTCCTATGGTAAATATATCGAAACTTAATTTTTGATTAGTAATATGCATTGCTAAGAACTTCATTTGGACAACTTTAAAGGCAATTTTCTCAATATATAGATTTTTTTGCACCCTCAGATTCCAGATTTTCGAATAGTTGTATCTCGGCCAAATATTGTCCTATCTTAAGAAACCATACATCAATGGAACGCTTATTTATTTCAGCTTTCAGGTTATGTATAAATCTCGATTTCAAAAAATTGACCCTTATGACTGTTTTTGTGGTCCAGGGTCACATATTTTCATGGGCTTGGTCCCTTTGGACTCGACCCTCCTCTTGGCTCCAACTCAAATGCGCTGGTCTCGACTACAACACTTTTCTAATGCTCTGACGTATTATATTATGACTCACTATTGCTGGGGGGGTTGGAGCACCCCTCCCCATGAGTACCACCAGCGGCCGTCACACCATCATAGCAGCAACCATAGGTGGACATCTGGCAGTCTGTGGGTGCAGATGGTATGTCTGACTTTGTAGAGAAAATAAACAAAAAGGACATAAAAACAGAGACAGAAAGAGACATTAGGGCATTTCTTTCTGAGGATGTACTATGTACTAATGCAAATGGGCACTTGTTTGAGATGGAATATTCCAGGAACCCAGAACTGTTTTGTTGTGAGCACATTAAAAAGTAAAAAAAAATAATGCAAGTAAAAAAAGCAGTGCCAATTAATGTTCCTAAAAGAATCTCTAAGAAAGAAAGCCAAAAACTTTTAGACAGATCCAAGAAACTCACATATCTAGATAAAGCAATCTAAGAGCAAGCCTGTCAAGAGAACATGACATATTTCCTCAAAATTCCCAAGAAGTGGACAGTCAGCGACCTCCAGAACATGTACACCAGACTAACTGAAGTAATGCCAGCCAGGGAGGGCAAGACCCTGAGGGTCTCAAGGGGGAATTGTTGAAAAACCTGGCATACTGATTGAAAACCAGGCCCTCTAGAAGCCCTGATCTAGAGGATCTTGCCATCAGGATGACTGAGTTTGCAGCAATTGCACAACCTGAGCCCAAAACCATGTAAGAATTACGATCATTGAATTCTTCATGGTATCCATTCTCCTCCCTGCCTTCCTACAGTGGGGCTAATCCTATCTTTCTTTCTTTCTTTATAAAGGACTTTCACACAACTACTGGTTGATCCAAAGCGCTGTACAATACAGCTAAAAATAAAACAAATAAGAAACCACAAAACATCAAAACACAATATAACAATACAATTGACATGGCTAGATAAAAGCTATTGACAAAAGATGTTTTTTTAAGCAGGTATTTAAATACTGGCAAAGAGGGCGCAGCTCTAATAGAAGCTGGTAATTATATGGTAATTATCCATAGACTAGGACCGGCAACAGTGAAGGCTCGATCACCTCTACAATGGAACCTGGATCTAGGAACAGAGAGGAGACCAAGATTACTGGATCTTAGGGACCTATTTGGTTTATGGATAGAGATTGCCTCAGAGAGATATGATAGGGCTTGATTATGAAGAGATTTAAAAACAAAAAGTTAAAATTTTAAAAATAGTTCTAAATTTGACTGGTAACCAGTTTAGTGAAATAAGAATGGGCGAGACATGATCGAACCTCCGTCTGCCTGTCAGCATCCTTGCAGCAGCATTTTGGACCATCTGTAAACGCATTATAGAGGACTGACTTATACCATAGTATAGTGAATTACAGTAATCTAAACGAGATAGAACAAACAAGTGAATAATCTGTTTAAACTGTTTTACAGAGAGTAAAGATTTGATTTTTGATAAACGCCGTAAGTGGAAGAAACTTGATTTGACCACTCCACTAATTTGTTTCTCAAAACCCAGGTTGCAATCAAAAAGAACACCAAGATTTTTAGCACAGGGTGTAAAGTAGGAAGAGAGATGACCAAAATGAAGGGCACAGTTTTCATATGACTTTAAACCAAACAAAATTAATTCGGTTTTGTTCTCATTTAACACTAAAAGATTCTGCTTTAACCATATTTGTAATTAATTTAGACAACCTAAAGAATTCGGGTCCTAAGAATTCTTTACTTTTATGCTGCAAGGGAAAACAGCTGAGTATCATCCGCGTATAGGTGGAAGGACACTCCATATTTCTCAAAGATAGCACCCATCTGTAGCATAAATATAGAAAATAAAACTGGGGCAAGAATTGAGCCCTGTGGTACCCCACAAGCAAGTGGGCGTGTGGACGAACTATGTTGGCCAATGGAAACACTAAAACTTCTGTTTGTTAAAAAAGATTGAAACCATTTCAACACCTTGCCCTGTAACACAACACAGCTCTCCAACCTGGAAATCAAGTTGTTGTGGTCAAACATATCAAATGCAGAGCTTAAGTCTAAAAGCACCAAAGCCACAGCATTCCCTTTACCTGTTTCTAGTAAAATATCAACTTTTAAAAGTGCAGTTTCCGTGCTGTGTTGAGACTTAAAACCCGATTGGAATTTTTCAAAAATATTATTTGACATCAAATGGGACTGCAGCTGGTTTAACACAATTTTCTCAAGAATCTTAGAAAGAAATGGCAAGTTTGATATAGGCCTAAAATTATTAAAATTCGAAGAATCAAGATTGGGCCTCTTTAATAATGGAGTTACTGTAGCTGTTTTTAGGCAGTCAGGAACAACCCCAGTAATCAGACTAGTATTAAAAATAGTTAAAAGATCATGTCCAACAGTATCGAAAATCTGTTTTTGAAATCTAGATGGAATGATATCTTGAGAAGATGAAGTTGATCTTAGACGTTCAACAATGCCTATACCGGATTCAAAAGAAACAGGCTGAAAATCGCTCCACAGCATCGGGTCACTTGATCTCTCAGGTTGAACAGAATTCCCCAAGGGCAGGTTAGATCTTAATTGAATAGTTTTCTCATTAAAGAATGTACAGAATTGTTCACACAGTGATACGGAAGCATCAGGATAAATTTTGACGGGGACGGAGCACAGAATCAAAAACAGAGAAGAGGGTCTTAGGTCTGTGTAAATTGTCACCAATAAACTCGGATAGATATTTGGACTTGGTGGCCTTAACAGCTCTCTGATACACATATAATCTCTCCACATTTCATATGAGACCTGTAACTTATCCTTGCACCATTTTCGCTCTCCTCTTCTGCAAGCCTTTCTAAGCAAACAAGCAAACAAGTTGAATCATTAAGCCATGGCTGGGGTTTAGTAACAATACGTTATAAGATTCAGAGTAGACAAACATTTTTGATGGAAGCAATTAAAAAGTCTGTTCACATCCTGCATAGGAGAGGACAGTTCAGGCAAAGGTTGATCAGTTATAGCATAAGAGGCAGCAAATCTCTCAAATGACTGAGTGGAGAAATAGCGATTCAAACGAGTCACTGAAGGTGTAGCAACTACTGGATCGGGAAAATGAAAGGAAAAAAGTACCAGTCTGTTGTCAGAAAAACAAGTTTCACTTATTTCAATGTCCGATATTTGGAATCCATGTGAAAGAACCAAGTCTAACTTGTAGCAAATCTCTCAAATGACTGAGTGGAGAAATAGCGATTCAAACGAGTCACTGAAGGTGTAGCAACTACTGGATCGGGAAAATGAGAGGAAAAAAGTACCAGTCTGTGGTCAGAAAAACAAGTTTCACTTATTTCAATGTCCGATATTTGGAATCCATGTGAAAGAATGAAAGAGTGAAAGAAGTCTAACGTGTGACCATGAGCACAAGTAGGCTCTTGCACCCACTGCCCGAAATCAAATGAGTCAATAAGATTTTTAAATTCAGTTACCAGGCGTTTAGTGGGGCAACATAAATGGATATTAAAATCACCCAACACTAAGATGTAATCAAACCGTGGAATCAGTTCTCCTAGTAAATCAGAGAATTAATTTAGAAAATCTTTGTTAATACACGGTGGGCGATAGATATTAACACAGAGAACTGGACGTAACAAATCTATTTGAAGAAGTTGTACCTCAAAGCTCGAGTAGACACCAGTCGGAATGGTATGTGTAATAAACTTTCGTTTAAAAACAGCTGCAAGTCCTCCTCCACGTCCAGTTTTCCTGGGGCAATTATAAAAGGTGCAATCCTGAGGAACAAGTTCAGAAAAGGGACTAAAGCCTCCCTCTTTAACCCAAGTTTCCGTCAAAAATATAAAATCCAAATCCTTTGAAGTAAAAAAGTCATGCAAGTTTTCTTGACCAGAGAGCGAACGTTTATTAATACCATTCTGATCGGCGAGGACTCACAAGGCAAAGGATGGCCTCAGTTCAGTAGACGGAGAACGCCGTGGTTAACTCCACCGCGAATCCGGGGAGAGATGGGGTGCGCGGCCGCATCCAGGAAGCCGGGGGCTTTCGGACTAATCCACCGATAGGGCCTCTGGCCAGGATGCCAGTGAGGGAAAGTCCGAAGGCCGAGTAAATCCAGAGAGTAAACCGGATTGATCCTGATAATAACACCAGCCCGCTTCCCTCGTCTCCATCGAAGGGCCGTCGACACAGAAAATAGGTAATGTTCTAGGCGAATGGCGGTGGACACATACAGTATAAGATCCACTCCACACGGCATCAGGCGAGTAAGAGATTAGATTTCCAATATCAAGTAATGTTTGACGGTCATAGGTTAACAATGTAGAGTTTACACTAGTTAAAACTGATGTTAAAATAGCGAAAATAGCCAACATCAACACATAAAACGAACAGGGCAGACAGCTCACCACACACACCAGCGCCACCTTGATTGTATCAAAAGAACCATCATTGCTACACTATCATCACTGCTCTGTCCTTGTAAACTCCGGAGATACGGGTAACTTCATTTACACCTCACTGGCGAGTGGGGCCACAAAGGGGGAAGTGAACAATCTCTGTGGCTCTCCTCTAAAGACTAAACTAGGCCAATATTTTCATGAACTTGAAGGGTCAAAAATAATATGGTGTGAATATCTTTGAGACCAGCTTATGTAGTAGGCATCCGGGTGTGCCTCACACGTCCTGAAAAGTGAAGATGTGGGCTCTTTGATCGCCCCCTGGTGGCTGGCTGCAGTACAGGTCATAAACCCCGCCCTCTCCATGTAAACGAATGGGACTTGAGTCAAAATAAAAAAAATAAATTACACTTCCAATACAATTTTCCGAAAGATGGTTTTGGTCATTTAAGGTAGTTATCACGCTGATATAGGTTCAATTGTTCGTTTTTGTGATAAGTTTGATTTTAGCTAGTAATTTGATGCTAAAAAAATGGGGCGTGTCGTTATGGTTGATTGGGTCTGCGGGAATTTGGGCGGGAGTTTGATACTGCGGCGACACTACTGCGCAGACTCTGGCTCCAAACAAATCTCTACTGTGCAGACTCTGGCTTCAAATGACGTCATTTACTCAAGATGGCAGCGGCCCTACTGAGATGCTTTGGCTTCACTTTTCTATAGTGGAAGGAATAGGAGACGCGTCGTCCATCTTTTTTTACAGTCTATGGTTGCATCCATTGTTCTGGACTGAAGACGGGCTTGAAGGTGTTCCGATTTGTGTTCCGGCCAACTTCTTTTTTCAAGGACGCCGTAGTGATGCCTTTTCATGGGACTTGTCCTTATAGGAGGCCATGTTTCCTTTCTGCACTGCTTGCAAGGAGTTATTTGTAGACATGATCTTGACAAAGAAGCTCTTTGACCAGTAGTTTGTATATTATCAGTAGTTGGCATATTATGTAGTTTACTCCATCTGCATTGATTAGTTTCACATTACGCCACTGAATTTGTACCCTGAAGGTTTCCTGAGGGTGAGATGTGGGAGCTCAGTAGGACCACATCTTGCATGAGCTTGCAGATGACATTCTGGAGGAGGTTTACACCTATGACCTTTCGGTGCAATGTGATGATCTGGAGCAGGGGTGTCTAGTCCTGCTTCTGAATGGCCAACTTCCTGCAGAGTTTAGCTCTAATGTACCTGCCTGGAAGTTTGTAGTGATCCCGAAGACCTTGATTAGCTCATCCAGGTGTGTTAAATGGGGAGGGGGAAGCCCTGATCTAGAGAATCTTGTCATCAGGATGGCTGGCTGTGTGCTCAACATAGGCCTCTTTGGGACAAAGAGTACCTCAAGCTCTTTACTGAACCTGATCCTGTGCCCAAGACCACGCAGGCAATATGATTGTCATTGAATTCTTTGTGGTGTTCACACTTCCCTCCCTGCATTCCTACAGTGAGGCCAATCCTGTTTCCAATACTCAGTCCTTGTGGACTTTGGGGCTGAGGGCAACTTCATTGACTCCTTGCTGGCGGCCAAGTGGGGCTAAGAGGGGGAAATGAATAATCTGTGTGGCTCTCCACCAAAGACCTGCCAGCTTGTAAGTTGGCACGACAGTTAACTGTGCCATTCCCTATTATCAAGGACCTCAGTCTATTGTTCAGGCTTCCAGTCTCCCTCCATAGAGTCTAACTCATGAGTGTGAGTGAAATGTGTCTGTCATGTTTCTTTGAATCCTTCCATCTTGAGTGCATGTTTTATAGCCACTAATTCTCACTCACTGGGAGAGAGATGAGAGACCTTACTATTTTCTGGGGAATAATGGGAAAACATGTCATTATAATGTGTAGCAGGGTTTTGTGTCATTTGTTTGCATTTTCAGCATTTATTTTGAGAAATTACTTCCTATAAACCTCTAATATCTCTTTGCTCATCAGACAAGCTATGTATTATGTTCCTTGATCTTAAAGTGCAAAGAAAATCACGCTTTTTCTGTGGCAGCTCTAAGACTGGAATGGTTCACCATTGAAGATGAAGGCTCAACTGAGGTTTTAAAATCCGTCTTACGAAATATTTATTTTCATTGATGTTTGAATATGTTTGTCTTTTGGGTATGATGATTTGGATGGTTGTTTTTAGTATGGTCTTTTATTGAATGTTTTATGTAATTTTTTGTTTTACAAAAAATAATTTTGATATGCACAGCACCTAGGTGTACCTTTTACTTTTGAAAGTGCTTTATATAGTATGACTTTGAGTTGAGTTGATTTCACAAAGAGTAGGAGTGTGGTAGGTGCTTATTGTAATGACATCTGAAGGTGCTTCTGAGTACACTTGTTAAATGGAAACAACATGGACTGTATTAAGCTGCTGAAACACTGTTCTGGAGCATTCCAACCCAATTTGATATGTGCAAATGAACACTCACTGCTGGAGACCAGTGTGGCCAGGAATCTGGACAGCCCTCCTTGTTGGGACCTTGGGCTATGGTCACACCATCATGACAACAGCCGTACCTGAAAGAAGTACATTTGCATTACATTTCTGGTAACTTACAGTTATACTGTAAGAAAGAAATTATGCATTGTGACATAATTAGACTGCATCAAATTAGTCTCTGTGATTAACTCATCCAAGTCCATGTGTACCTGCTCCATGTGCACGATGGTAGGCCTTGGTCCTGGGGACAGCCTTGGCTCTGTGGTCCACTGGCTGGGGTACTTCCATCAGGACAGCAGCCATAGTAGGTCTGGCTACAGTGAGGGGTGAGAGGCGTGCCATGAGGTTTGTGGACAGCGTTGTTTTGAGGAGTTTCTGTTGTGTTAGACAATAAAAAATAACAAGTACCTTAATGAATGTTTCAGACAGGGAGCTTCTTCACAAAACAGAAAGCATAACATTTATGGGTCACCTGACTATGTCATTCTTTAAATGTCTTATTACAGGATACTTAACAAATTTAATTGGATCTGTCAAAAAAACCTTTGTAGCAGTTATTACGATGGAAAAACCTAAGCAATGTATTACAATTATATGTACTTTGAAATTATGAACCAGAGCAGTGTCACAGATTTTGATACTAATATTGATGTTGAAACCTCTATTAAATAGATTTTTCTTTTCTTCAGGATAAAAATGAATAATTATGGCCATTCAATAATATATTTGAGAGCCATGATTTTTAACATTTAATAGGCATTTATGAACAACTTTTGGCAATAAGGGATATTATTTATTTTATTTATTGTTAAACAATCCAAATGAAAAGTAGAAATGAATGTTATTTTTTTCTAGTCCTACAAAAATATACAGTAAAGCATAATCCCTCATAGTCTACAGTCCATTAAAAGTTGTTAATGCTTTGTATTTTTTTTTTTCAGATCCAGGTAACTCAGATGTTTGTTTGTGCACCCAGGAACTGCACACAAAGACCATCTTTAACCAGCATAAATTTCCAAGCTAGTCTTAGCTAGTTTATGCTGGTTTGATTCTGGTCAAACTGGTCTAGACAAAGCTGGTTAAGCTTGTTAAGAATTGAACCTGGGATCTGACTAAGATCAGCCTTACATACAGCATGTGTGTACGGATGGAAAGACGGATGGATGGACAACTATGTTTAGAAACAAACCTAATGCGGGATCCTCGATATACGGCAGGAAGCCCTGAATGGTGTTATCGTGACCTGTTGGGTCCTGCATGCTGGGCACCTCTGCTCATACCAATATAAGAAAAAGAAAGAAACTTCATAAATAAACTGGATCAAACCCATTGAAATACAAAAATAAACATTTTTTGAGATCATGTATCAAATGTGAAAACGCTATGCATTCATGTGTAGAATATGTGTACACATAATTCTGAAAAAAGCTGTTACCATGAATGGAAGTGTGAGGAGCATATAAAAAGCTAAAAAAAAATATATTGTGTACCCTGAGGCCTGTAGCAAGGCTGGACGTTGCATCTTTCCACGGTAAGAGGTTTGGGTTTGGACTGGCACTCCTCTACCCTGTACAGGTTTCTCTGTCTGTCTGAACAGATCACCTGCCGTTCCCGCAGCCCCGAGCCACAGCTCTTAGAGCACTTGAGAGAGAGTTTATGAGCAGGTAAGCTTATGACATATCATAATCAAAGAGGGAGGGTGCATGCTTATCCAAAGGCTTGTCTGTAAATGAGGTGTGGATTCTTCCTTACCAGGCCCCAGTCTCCTATATGCCAGCCAATGGGGCTCCTGCAGACGGGCATCTCACAGGCCTGTGTCTTGGGCGGCTCCGGTTGGGTCCCACATGCATAGTCCTCCAGGGAAGCTCCGTCTGAACCCACACACACCACATCTCGCGTCTGTTTCCCAGAGCTGCACGTCACAGAACACTACACAGACATTAACAGGTTTGAATTCATACAGGAATCCACTGCAATATATAATCAATTATAATATATACAAATGTTTTTTTTTTGCAGCATTTTTTTATTTGTTCATTTTTACTTCTTTAAAAATAGAAACAAATAACCGCCTCACACTACCTTGAGAAAAAATACAAATGAAAGATAAAGTAAAGCTATTAAAACAAAATAAAAGTATAATGCAATAAGAATTAAAAAAAAGTTTAAAAGACTGACAAATCTCCAAAATAAAAATATTATATTTTACACAAAAAAGGCCTATTTAAGAACCAATAAGATGTTTTGACATTCATTTTAATGACAATTAAGTACATTTTCTACAAAATGTTATGGTGACACTTTACAATAAGGTCCCACTAGTTATCATAAGTTAATGCATTAACTAATATTAACAATGTGCACTACATTTGTTACAGTTTTTATTATCATTTATTTATCTTTGTTATTTATTATTCAACAATAATATTCATTTCATGTCATTCAGTTCATGTCTGCTCAGGCCAATTAAATAATATTAAAAGATTCAACTTCTGGTTTTAACAATGCATTAGTAAATGTTGACATTATCATTAACTAACATTACTAAATACCTATTTTTCATTGTTAGTCATGTTAACTAATGTATATAATGGAACTTTGTTGTAAAGTGTAATGTTTTACTTTTTTACTTTTGTATTTTTTACTATAATTCCATAACTCTTCATTACTGTGTTATTCAGTATAAATATATAAATAAATTACAGCATCTGTATTTAAACCAGCATACAACAAATAGCAGCCAAATGTGAAGTATAAACACTCTACAATTTATAATCATTTTTTAACATTACAGTATTAAGAATCAGAAGATTTATTTAGAATGCTTAATTGTCATGAAAATAATATGACAATGCAAAAATATGCTTCATTTTCGTAAACGAAGACATTTTATTTAAACGAAAATCTGCCCTATTTGGCCTATTAAGTTCAATTTAATTTTAGGGTGGACAGGTTTTGAGAGATTCACAAAAAAACTTTCTTACAATTTTATTTAAAATGTTTCATAAAGTGTAGTTTATCTACCTGGCTCCAGCTGGAAACTCTGTACTGAGCGCATTTCTGCATGTTACAGTTCTGTTGGTTGAGCGGTCTGGGTGCGTAGGAAGCACACTGGGAATCCTCCACCACTCGCGATCCTGCCGAGTCGTGAGACATACACTCCACTCTCCTCACCTGAAGACCCCCGCCGCAGGTCACCGGACACGGACTCCACTCCCCAGTCACCCAGCTGACACACGAACACACACATCAGCAGAAAAAAGCATAATGACGGTGAGTTATAGCATTTAGAGGATGCATTTAGCCGGCCTACTCAATACCAGCTTCCACAGTGCCAGTCTAACCCAAAGAAACTGCATGCTTTCGGTCATTTACATTCATGAGTATGAAAATGTTCTAGGTTAAATACAATTTAAGATCTGTTAGCACAAAAATATTGTGACATCTTTCAGTTTTGCTCTTTCAATGGCAAGCAACCAAGGCGTAATTCACTCCTTTTGAGGAGGGACTACTTTTCTAGCAGATGAACTTCTGTTTATGCATTATAGTATATATAATACAGATCGGCCAAATATTGTCCTATCCTAACAAACCATACATCAATGGAAAGATGATTTATTCAGCTTTCAGGTGGTGTATACATCTCAATTTCGAAAAATTGATCTTTATGACTGGTTTTGTGCTCCAGGGTCACATATAATACAGTATAAGCATAATTTCTGTATAATTTGCTCCATGTAAACCGCACTTTATGTTAAATGTGCCATTCTGGAATCCACAGATACTGAGAGCGAAAATAACCGAGTAATAAGGTTTGTTAGTTATTTTACATATATTTATTTTAATAGCATATTTTAAACATTTATTCACAGTCTATTGGATTCTGTTTTAAGCACAGCAACTGTACACATTTTCGATTGTTTCCACAACTGATGGGACAAGTCAAAATGATTTACAGCGGTAACTGATAGCATGCCACAGAAATTGCATTTAACCGAGAATATTTGAAAGAAAAGACAACAAATACACACCTACACCTACATTAAACAAACATATAAAGGTTTTGCATTCTGGAAAATGACAAGGACAAAGCAAGTGTTCAGCAGAAACACTTGGCCTGTCAAAGCTGAGCAGGTGCTCCCAGAAACCTAAAGATGAGAGAACAATTATGAAGATATCGGTCACGGGGGGACAAAAGAATTCGGTCTCTCCCACAGCAAAAAGCAAAAGTTCTCTGGCAGGTCGATCTGCTCAGGGACCAGGACAGTTTCAGGTTTCTGTACATGAACATCAGAAGAAAATCCCAGGGGTACTGCTATGACAAGTGAAAGACTTATTTTAACACACCAAACGCTGCTTTCTACTTCACACGCAAATACACTCAGATAAAAGGCAAAATAATCAAAAGAACACATTAGACCGGAGACACCCAGACAGTGGACTCAACAAAACATCTATATCATACATGTAGGCCATGATTTACTACAGGTTTGCATGTAAAAATTGCTGATCTACTAATGCAATATAAGCAGGGATGGGCAGTATTTCAAATACATGTATACTATTTATACCATAAATACTATTTTGTATTTAAATACATTTAATCTTAGTATTTTTGTAGTTTCAAAATACATAAGATACCTTTTTGCCAATCAACCTCTTTATTAGACTGCTGATTTCCTGTATCAACAAGTATACAAAAATACTAAGATTAAATGTATTTAAATACAAAATACATTTGACTTTTTCCAAAGGTATTTAAATACAAAATAGTATTTTGTATTTCAAATACATGTATTTGAAATACTGCCCATCCCTGAATGTAAGGATTACACACACAACTAAGGATTGTCATATTCATTTTAATTTCTCTTAAAAACAGTAAAAACTATGAAATATTACTACGATATCAAATAACTGTTTTTTATGTGAATGTATTGTTAAATGTAATTTATTCCTGTGATCAAATCTGAATTTTCAGCATCGTTACTCCAGTCTTCAGTGTCACATGATCCTTCAGAAATCATTCTAATATGCTGATTATATGAAATCAAGTAATATGGCATTCGGCTGTGAGCAATATTTGGTAAAAAGGTTTAATTTATTTAATGTGTCCAACCTGCACGATTATTCATCTACAAAGAGCACATAATACGTATACTACTACAGCATAAGCTAATTGATACTCTCTATTTTGGATCTTAGTAAATCAGGCCCATCATGTATATAAAATCTATACATATAAAATAGATCTATAGTGCCCGCAAAACTATAACACACAACAACCTACCTAGAACACAGACAGCAGCTCAGCTCAGAGCTCTACGGTTCATATACTGTATGTGAACGGCAGGAATCAGTGAAATATTTACCGAGATGAAACTACTGCAGTGTTTATAAAGCAAAAGAGAAAAACCTCCTCTGACACACGAGGCAGGCTCAAAGAGACGAGTGAAGCTCTGAGCTGAACAGTTGCCCTAGGCCTTGGTTCATCTTCACATGTGATGGAACAAGCGCTCACAAGTCAATGAAGTCATAAACATGGCACTAAACATGTAAAACACTGGTGCGTACTGAACTCAAACACATATTAATGATGTGAACAATCTCTTAGATGTGCCAGCCAGGATGATATTATATTATATTATATTACATATTATGCACTTAAAATAGAATAAACATTTACTGAAAGAAAATATATAAACATATATTTTTATATTCTTATTTGATTTCAGCTAGGTGCAAAGCAAGAGTTCTCATTTCATTTAGTTTATGTATAAAAAAACTAAAAAGAGATAAAAATATAGAAGTATTTAAATACACTGAACAAAATTATAAACGCAACACTTTTGTTATATATATATATATATATACACGTGATACGTAATCTTTTACTGATTGCAAATTACATAAAAATTGTAGTCGGTAATGTAATCTAGATTACTCATTTTAGGTAATGTATTCTGACTACATTACTGGATTACTTTTAGATTACTTTTGACTTAACTTGTTTATAGATTTAAATGGAATTATTTATGACCATTAACCTACAGCAGAGAACATGCAAATGCATTGTTAAATAAATTAAATATTAACTGTAGATCTCTTCAAGTTAATATTGTAGGACAGAGGGGTTTGATTGACAATTTTTTGGGAATGTCTGCACCACTTGAACAAACATTAATAAACATGAAAACAGCAATGACATGGCCAAAGTCATCCAGGTTTGAAATATTTTTTTTTGTCAGATTAGTTTAGTAACTGGCACAATTATTAATCTTATGCTCTCATTATCTCATGGTACTGAGATGTGCGTTTGTCCCCAAATCCAGATGTATGGACTGCAAATTAATTTACATGACATTAAAATGACCATCACATATTATGAATACTCAGTGTACATATTGAATTATTTTAGAAAGTAAAATTTAAGCGAAAAAAGGAATTAAGGAGAATAACTAAATTATGAATAGTTTACGGTCACTGAGTGAGTAATCATGTAATTAAAAAGTAATAAGTGTAATCAGATTATGAGCATTTTAAAACAAAATATAATCTAATTACGAATAAAGATTTTTGGAATCTGTGTAATCTAAATTACATGTCATCATTTACTACCCAGCTCATTCTCAAAGGCTTAAAGACACTGTTATACTGATGGACTGTTTTTGATATAATCTGGTGCTGTGCATACTGGGAAATCAGTTACACACAGATGCTTAAAATTCTTTAGAAAATCTCATAATGTAGTCCAGAGGCACATGAAACATGTGAGATTCCTGAGAGGTTGCATAGTCTGGACACGAATGTGTGTTTGAGGTCATGCGCTGCAGTATATCAGCCTCTGAAGGCTGTTACCTGTACACTTGTACATAGACTCGTGGTGCTTCCATGGGCCTCCACAAGCGTGGCTCGTACACATACGCCATCCTTACAGAACAGGAACAGTACAGCCAAAGCTGTGAGACCCAGCGGTTCTCCACAAGTCAGACAGCAACCGCAATTTATAACACAACATTAAAACACATTTGTGGGCAGAAATAGGTTTATGATATTAAATAAACACTGTAAAGAGACATTCCAGGTGTTCATGCACCAAACACACTACAGCTGGCTTTGAGCTGAATATGCTGTACCTGCGGGTTTGTGGGCACTGCTGTTCATTACACGTGCGGTTACTGAGGGGTCGAGGGAAGGAAGCACACAGGTAATCAGAATACGCTTCATCATCAAAGGTACAGAAGACCAGACGTGACTGGTAACCTAAAATATATGGAAAAAGGATTGCAAAATTACAGAAATATAGAAACCCTTTTTCAATATAAATATACCAACCATGAATAAATGCATAACAAATATGTAAGGAAATTCCAACCATAACAATTGCATGCGGGGCATAATATTAGCAGCCTACTAACACAATAGTTCTCAAGCAGGGGCCTCAAACGTCCAAATGGGCCTCAAAATCATTTATATAAGACAAAACAAGCAATAAGGCTTAAAAAAAAAAATCAAGATTCAAGCTGCATTTTTTTATATAATTAGTTCCCTCAAAACCTGTCATTTTTATTTGTGATCCAGGGCTCCCACAGTATTGGAAAGCCTGGATATATGGATGTATAGATGGAAATAAGCTCTAAAATATGTTAGTGGGTAGAAATTGCTCAGAAATGGCTGAGCAAACAAACAAGGAGAAAGTACACATTTATTGGTAATAAAAAAGTTGTCACATTTTCAGTTTGTTTAAAATTTTTGATCAGTTTTCATGTCTTTTCTGTTTTCGGTTTCATGCTCCATTTTCTAACCTGTTAATTAGTTCAGCTCTTCTTCGTTCCCTGCTTATTTGTTTCTTTGGTTACCGATTAGTTAGAATGTTCTGTTCTGGTGGCCTCATTGGTTTCGGCCCATGTCTGCTTTGTATTTAAGTCCTCAGTTTCCAGTTCCCCTTTGTCCTGCATTGATTCTGTTTGTTTGTGTTATAGTGGTTGTATTTTCTCCTGTTTCATGTTTTGAGTAATATTAAAAAATCTTCCTAAGGATCTTCTTCATTGTGTGCATCATTGCACCCACAAACCCATAAGAGAATGCAGGAACAAAACAAGGATTTAATAAACTGGGCTGAAGATTACATCCTCACCAACAGCACGGATGACCTCTGGAGTGGTATGTGGAGGGGTTCTTGGAATACTCCCATCTGGTGAGCTGGAGCGATACAATGCCTGCTTTCGGATGGGACTGAAGTTATTAAAATGAATTATGTTAGTTCCTTTCTTCTGTTGATTGTAATAGGCCCTTAGTGGACTTTATTAATTACGTCCTCTTGTCTAAACGGTTTAAATTTCGTAGTTGATGCAGTTAACGAGGGCAATCACTATCATCATTCAGTCTCCATCTGAAAGCATGTGGGCACTCCAGCTCACTCTAAGCCTGCACCCTCCATATACCGTATTGACCCGAATATAAGACGATGTTTTTTTCTTGGAAATACATCTGAAAAAACACGGTCGTCTTATATTCAGGGTCTAGATTTTGACATGTCAATAATACACCCACAACAATAGGTGGCGCCAAATACGCATAAAGCGAGTGAGCCATGAAATACGTAATGTAATGCGTGTTGTAAAGATCGCGAGTAAAAACAAAAGAAAACCTTACAGCTGCATGAGTCGTGACTGTCACGTTAGCCTGATGGGACCAAACTCCCTTTGTGATTTTAAA